>NW_027458494.1:240000-421694 GCF_050624435.1 Tenrec ecaudatus | reverse complement strand
GTTAGGCCACACTCTGGGGACCACAGAGGGCATTTGGATCTGCCCATATCACATGGCCCCTGCTTCCTTCTGCCCAGGAGCCTGGCCAACCCTCAACTGCAGAGCTGTTAGTGAGAGTTAGAGACTTATAGTGAGGGCTATGGGCTGTGAGCCAGCCCCAGCAGGGGTACACTCGGTACTCAGGGCTGGGTCCACCTCCCACCTCCCACCTCCCACTACGCAGGAGGCTGCGCTGAGAGAGCAGGCCAGGGTGCTGCCAGGCCCCTGGGTTCAGGGCCTGCTGGACACGATACGAGAGCGGCCGGCTTGAGTGGAAGCCCTGGGAGAAGGTCAGCGACACAAGCTTCACACCTCTCTGATTACTGCCGGCTTTCTCATGGCTGCTAGCCATGTCAGAGGGCACCCCACCTGAACCCCATTTTACCTTTACAAGTGACCTTCAGCCCCACTAGGGGCCAAGGGGCGGCCTGCGGTGGAACAGGATGTGGAGAGTTTAATGGCTTTTCCAGGGGCAAAGCTAGGACTGGAGCCCAGGGCCCTTGATTCTCAGACCCGTGTGGACACCTGTCATCCTGATGGACAGAGTAGACAGGGCCCCAGGGGTGGGTGAGGGGCACCCTCCACATGAGAACCCACCCATGGCCCCTGCCCAGCCACTTCCTAGATCTGAATACTAATGGGCCTGGGCCCTGTCATCTTGGGTGAAAGAAAAATTATTGTGCTGTCCCTGAGCCTGGTCAGCATTTCACTCCTTGGCACAGCCCGAGGGGTAGACGGGGTCACCGCTTGGGGCCAAGGCAGTATGAACATCAGGGCACTCATGTCCCCACCATCACACAGGACGGCGACTGGATCCAGGGGTGGGGCCAGCAGCTGGAATAGCCTGTCCCTCTTGGGGACCACAAAGAGAAGCTGATGCGGTTTCAGAAACACCTGGCCTATGAGACAGAGACCCCATGGAAGGGAGGCAGGAAGGGAATTGACAGGAAGACCTGGGACCCCTGCTAGGTACTGGTTTTCCATCCAGCAGCCTTGTCCCCAACACCCGCAGTGTCACTGTGCAGACACTAATCAGACTCTGTCACCTGCCCAAGGCCAAGGCCAAGACCAGCCAGGAAGAAAGGATCGAAGAGAACCCTGGGCAGAAGGGCAGAGGCCAAGCCTGTAATGTGCCCGTCCTCCACAGGGTGCCCTTGCTAGAGTCCTGGACCTTGGGAAGGATCTGGAGAGCATGGAGAGGCTGCTGCACAGACACGAGGCCTTGGAGCAGGAGATGGGCCTCCTCCAAGTTCAGGGGCAGGTATGCCACTGGGTCTAGCATCGGGGCCAGGCCAGGGGACCTCTTCTGTGGGACCCTGCAGAGGAAGAGCTGAGCCAGTATACTCCCATGCCAGGGGCCTCTTGAACACAACCTGATCCCCTTCCTCAGCCTCCGGACATCCCCCATATCCCGGAGCAGAAGGCAGCCCTCCTCTGCCAGAGAAGCCTGGGGTCAGCCCGCAGCCTCGGCCACAGGTGCCAACAGTTTATGGACAGCTGGCAACAGCTCCAGAGCAGAGCCCAGAAGTGGTATGGACACCCTTTGGGTCCATTTCTTCACTCCTGCCCCCCTTCAGCAATCAAGTCCCATGCATCTCCTTGACTCCTTGTTTTAGGGTACAAAAGAGACCTTCAGGACAAACAATGTAAAGAAAACATCGATCAAGTTTTAAAAGAGACCACGACCACACAATGACACAGACACATCATACGTGAAACAAATCCAGGGAGACTCATATGTGTGTAAGAAAGAGGTCTACTGGCGATATCTAAAACAGATGGAAATAGAGTTACCATATGACCCAGCAACCCCCCCCCCCCACCACCTTACTGGGCAAGAAACAAACCAAGGTCAGACATCTGTGCTCCAAAGTTCATTGGCACAGTTCACAATTGCAAGGAATTGGAAACAACCCAAATTTCCATCACCTGACAATTGGATTAAAAAGCTGGGGTACCTCTACCAGCGGGGATCAACGATGTAATGTCACACCGGAAGTTCTCGGCGCCCCAGCATGGGTCTCTGGGCTTCCTGCCTCGGAAGCGCCGCAGCTGGCACGGCGGGAAGGTGAAGAGCTTCCCCAAGGATGACGCCTCCAAGCCGGTCCACCTGACGGCCTTCCTGGGCTACAAGGCCGGCATGACCCACATTGTGCGCGAGGTTGACAGGCCAGGCTCCAAGGTGAACAAGAAGGAAGTGGTGGAGGCCGTGACCATCATGGAGACCCCTCCCATGGTGGTGGTGGGCATCGTGGGCTATGTGGAGACACCTCGCGGCCTCCGGACCTTCAAGACGGTCTTTGCGGAACACATCAGTGACGACGAGTGCAAGCGGCGGTTCTACAAGAACTGGCACTAGTCGCAGAAGAAGGCTTTCACCAAGTACTGCAAGAAGTGGCAGGATGACAAGGGTAAGAAGCAGCTCGAGAAAGACTTTAGCAGCATGAAGAAGTCCTGCCCGGTCATGCGCGCCATCACCCACACCCAGTCGCGCCTGCTCCCCCTGCGCCAGGAGAAGGCGCACCTGACGGAGATGCAGGTGAACGGGGGCTCCGTGGCTGAGAAGCTGGACTGGGCCCAAGAGAAGCTGGTGCCAGTGAACCAGGTGTTTGGCCAGGATGAAATGATCGACATCACGGGGGTGACCAAGGGCAAAGGCTACAAAGGGGTCACCAGTCGTTGGTACACCAAGAAGCTGCCCCGAAAGATCCACCGAGGGTTGCGCAAGGTGGCTTGTATCGGGGCCTGGCATCCCGCCCGTGTGGCCTTCTCGATGGCCCGCGCTGGGCAGAAAGGCTACCACCACTGCACAGAGATCAACAAGAAGATCTATAAGATTGGCCAGGGCTACCTCGTCAAGGACGGCAAGCTTATCAAGAACAACGCCTCCACCGACTACGATCTCTCTGACAAGAGCATCAACCCCCTGGGCGACTTTGTCCACTATGGGGAAGTGATCAATGATTTTGTATGCTGAAGGGCGGCATGGTGGGCACCAAGAAGCGAGTGCTGACGCTGCACAAGTCCCTGCTGTTGCAGACCAAGCGCAGTGCCCTGGAGAAGATCAACCTCAAGTTCATCGACACCACCTCCAAGTTGGGCCATGGCCATTTCCAGACCGTGGAAGAGAAAAAAGCTTTCATGGGACCACTCAAGAAAGACCGGATTGCCAAGGAGGAAGGCGCATAACAGATGGTACAGCTGGTGGGATCAGAATAATGACTTCTTTTTCAGTGGGGGGAAAAAAACTGTGGTACATACATACAATGGAGTACTACGCATCGCTAAAAAGTAGTGATGAAAGTTTGAAGCACATCACTGCATGGGAAGAACTGGAGGAAAGCATGCTAAGCGAAGTAAACCAAGCACAAAAGGACAAGTACACATTGAGTCCACGGAGGTAAGCTTTAAAAAAATGCAAAAGGGACATAGGGGGAAAGCTACTGTATGAACATTCCTGGGGTGAGGACCAGGTAATATGGCAGGGACCAGACCAAATTCAGGGATACACATGGTAGACAGATAAAAAAGAGGCGGGGAAAGGAAAAGTAATAATAATAATAAATAAATGGGTAGCGGGGTCACAGGGCACTAACCCGCCCAAGGGTGCCACCGTGAACCCGTATATCTCCGATCTGCCTGCCTCTGTGCCTTTGCCTGTGCTCACCCTTTCTCTACTTGGCTCGGTCCTACACCTGTTCTTTTGTGTCTGGCTTATGTCATTACCAGCAGCCCTGCTGGCGTAGTGGTTACGAATTGGACTGTGATCTGCAAGACCGGCAGTGCAAGTCCACCAGCTGCGCCTTGCGAGAAAGATGAAGCTTTCTATGTCTGTAAAAGAGTTACCATCCCCGGAACCCGTGGGGGCAGTTCCACTCTGCCCATTAGGGTTACCATGAGTCAGAGTTGACTGGATGGCAGTGAGTTGGGAATTTTATTTATTTCATTCCCAGCATGTCTTTTCAAGGTTCATTTGTGACCTGACATTTATCCCCCTATTTTAATGAAAGGACACCACTCCGTTCTAGAACTCGAACTCACTGACTTGGTCCATCCATCTGTCCACGGACTCAAAGGCGGCTTCCACCTTTGGCTGTCGTAACTATAATGCAGTGATGTCCATAATTTAAAAGAAAACGTTTTGACATGATGTTTTTAGGGGACACAGTGAGACCAGAGCATTGGTCCCTGCCGGTGAAGTGACTGGAGGTCAATCCTTTTTTTTCCCTTCTTTTTTAAGTGTCTCTATTCCCATCTACAAAAGATGGACCCCACTCAGGACTGTATATGGTTTCTCTCCTTGAAATAAAAAAATCCATTGTTGTGCCCATTACATAGAGGGGGAACGAAGCTTACAAGCTAGTGCCAAAACCAACACCCACAAGGCTGGTGGCTGGAGGAGGTCTGTGTGCCCACTGTGGCTGGAGGAGGGACAGAGGGGCCTACAGGGGGGCCACTGGGCCTCAGAGACCTTCTAGGCGAGGCTACAGGAACTGCAGCAGCTCTGGGGCGAGCTGAGGGCCAACTGTAGGAGGAAAGAGACCACGCTCCAGGAGGCCTGCAAGGTGGGACTGTGCACGCCCTGGGCCAGGTTGGATGGGACCCCAGGTTGCCCAGTGCCCACTGCTCACCCCACGTCCTGCCCCAGGCCCTGCATACGGGGGAGCATCTGGGAGCTGGAGAGCTGGCTGCATACTGTGGAGGGGGAGCTGCGAGTCCCTGGCAGTGGATAGGACTGTCCTGGGGTGGATGAGCTCCAACTGGGGGCAAGCAAGACTCGTTTCAAACACCAGCTCTGTCTCCTCTAAGGGCCCGTGTACAACTGCGACAACACAACAGTGGGTCCTGCTGGGTCCCCATTAGCATCTGGGAGGAAGGCTATTTATTACAGGGAATCCTACCTTTGTCCCTTGGTGTTAATTGCAGACTCACTGGGTGACGGATTGTATCTGACACTGACACGCACCACATTTGCCGCAGCAAACACCAACACTTTGTCAAACTCCGTTTGGTATTGCTCCATCCCTCCATTATTCTCCCTAATGACAAAAATAATTAACACATTCATATAAAAGCACAGGATGAGGAAAGCTTTAATTTATGCATCTAGTTCAGGGTCATCCCTCTTATCAATTTATGACAATCTAATGAGGCTTAATTAAAAAGTAGCAGTGAAGCAATTTAGGAAACTGAGGGATTGTCACGAGTCCTGGTTGTGACAGCATGTTTTGTGCACCATGGAAGATAACAGATTTGTCTTCTGTGGTATCTCATATCCATCATCCCCAAACTACCTGCTCTTAGGGGTAGAGAGAGCGAGCTTGTCTTTGAAAAAAGTGCCTGGGTTTGGTAGCTGCTCACAGGATGGCAGGTGTAATGTATTATGAGAACTTAACAAGGCTCTGAGAAGATGGCTATTGGAAGGTCTGGCTGGAGGGCAAGGTCATGGCCCTGAAGGATTCAGGATCCAGAAGTCAAGTCAGAACTGGATGCCAGAGACTTTCTCAATCCAGCCCTCTTTGCCCCTCCCCTAAGGCCAATACATTTCTAAGGGTTATGGATTCTACTTCAGAATCTTTCTCAAACCCAGGGCCCTCTTCACCATTATTGTCTAGACCTGGTCACCTCTTGCCTTATAAATAAAAATATGGGTTTATTGTAAGTCTGGGTCTGTTAGGTTTCTCGGGTGGGAAATGTCTCGGTCCTTGGCTACACACTGGAAAGAAATTCACACCAAAGCCTGGTTGGTAATCCGAGTGGGTTTATATACACGAGAGAAGAAGGTTCCGGCGTTACACTAAACTGAACACGGGCACCCTCATCACACTGCACACCCAGCCCTGCTGAGTGGAAGGCAGAGAAGCAGCTGAAGGGAAGGGGCGGTGGTCTCCAGATTCCAGCCTTTTAAGGGCTTTCAGCTGGGAGGCGTCAATTAAGCTCTCCTGGCTTGGGCTTAGCCCGCATTGGCTTCCAACCTCCCGTAGGGGGCCCCCTAAGCATGGAGAGGAACAACCCCTTGTCTTGCTACCTAACCGGTCTACATTCCTGCATGGCTACATTGAGATGGAACTAGCCCCTTTAGACAGCCTGTGTGGTTCACCAGGAGACACGGGCCCCAGTGTTCCCTGTGACCACCTTAAACCTTAAACTACTGTTGGAGTTTATATTACCTGTGTGGGTCTGTGGGCATGGGACGTTTCCATGCCAGAGACCTGAAGTTACACAAATAGGCATCCAGAACAGAACTCATACAGGCTCTAATAAGATGCTCAGATGCTTCTCGCTAGGATGAGAATTTAACGAAGTGTATGAGCAGTTCAGATCTTGTAAGGGAGAACAGGTCAGTAGGGTATCCAGAGAAGAGAGCAAAGGTCAGGGGAAAGGGAGGGGGCCCACAGTCATCTGTGCTCTGTGTTTGGCCACATGACAAGAAACCGGGTCTCCTTGCAAAAGAAAGCAGAACAGCAAGTCCCTCAGAACTACGACATTTTTAAACATGACCTATACAACACTCGGCTCTGGGAGGCGCCTTGGAAAACCATAAAAGCCCTAAAAGAGGGGCAAGGAGGAAGCCCAAGTCTTTGATTTTCCCTGCTGTGCTTTCAGTGTTGAAGTGTCTGTGCACGGAGCCTTTGAAATTTCAGAATCAGAGAGTGGATGCACAAGCCAAGCTCCTGCTTTATTCTTCAATGCATTTTGGCCCAGCTTCTCCTTGGTGAGACATGTAACAGAAATTCTGGACTTAGGAGCCACTTGGTCCTTGGACACTAGGAGATTTCAGTGGAATCTGAAACAGGGCTCTAACCACCAGCTGGACTGGCCTAGGAAGCCCAAGTATTCAGTCTCCCAAACACCAACCTCCCGTTGCTCTTCATTTGCCTCCACCTTGTTCAGCTTTAGTTGTCCGTGGAAGCGTTTGGCACCCATCTGATGCTTCGGAACCCAGAAAGGAGGAAAGGTAAAACTGGGATTCAAATGAAACAGACTTAAGCAGGACCATAGCCAAGATGTGTCCAGGGCTCCTCGCAGCATTTGTCACCTTCATTTCCCTCTTCGGACTCAGACGTGGCAAGGTTCAGAAACAAGCTTTACCAGAAAGAACAGCTGTAAACCCAGCCTGCTTCCAAGTGAGAAAAAGCCCTTTACCCATGAGTTCCTGAGGTCAGCCCAGCCCTGTGCGTCCCCACCCCTCCCAGAGTCCCTGGCTCTCTGGCGAAGCATTAAAGCAAGTGGAAGCAGAGATTTGCTCAGAATAAAAAAATCGTTTTTCACAATAGCATGGCACGTTCTGGATGGCAATCACGGCTGCACAAACCATATCCGTCCTCCAGTCATAATGTTGGTGCCAAATGACCACGCACATACATTGTGTGGCGAGACTCAGAGCCTATTCCATTTGTGGTCAATTGTTTCCTCCCTCTCCTTACTTTGCACTTAGGAGACATGCTCTCTGGAGGTGGTTGAGGCTTGTCTTGTCACCAATAATCATCTCCTACACCTTCCTTTACAGTCACTAATTTGATGTGTTCACTCAAAGAAATGCCAATAATATGAGGTTTCAGAGGAGAGCTCCTAGAGCTCCCCCAGACAACAAGGAGGCCGAGTGTCACCGTCATTATCCTGAGCTGGGAGGGGGCACAAGTGTTCCAGAAGCTGGGGATCCGTCACTGCCTGCCCACCGCACAGACAGAGCAGGTGCTGGTTATAATTGCTTCTAGACGTCCTGCCATGCTGAGTTGAAAGTCAAACCCGTAAACGCTGCCTGACTACAATAAAACTGGAGTACACAGACATTTCTGCATCATTGCTGGGTGAAAATATACTGAGTGGAGTTGGATGAGATGGCAGCAAGTGCCTAAGGAGGGGATGCTGTGGGAACACCAACAAGATGACTGTCAGTCGCCGTTTTCTCTTCTCGTCTGCTTCCCCCCCCCCTATATTTCAGGACCAAAAGACATGACAAATATGTAAGGAAACAAATTTGTTCATTTTTAGAGGAGTCTCCCACCCCACCCCATCCCACCCCCATCCCTTCTGGCCTCCTTTGAGCAAGTCAGTAGAACTTTTTTTTTTTTTAAACCTGGCTTCTACTATGGCACTTTCCGGAGTTGCTATGTGGCTGTGTTTAAAAGTCGCCTTTGGGATCCAGAGCACAATCCTTGTCACAAAGGCATTCTCCCAGTCCCAAATAGCAATGCGACCTCATTTCAGAAGGTTGTTCTTGTTTCTGTAGACCCAGAAAGGAGTTCAAGCTGTTGTACTTGACCGTGGTTGTCGAGTCAGCCTCTCATGGGCACCTCATGGGAAGCGGAGCAAACTATGCCAGTCTGTGCTATCACCAGGGCTGGGAGGGGAAGCCAACCGTGGCGGGCCATAGGTCAATGTGTGGATGGAGATAATCAGGTCTTTCGTCCTTATTCTATTTCAGTCTGGAAACATCACTGAAGCCTGCTCAGTGTCATAGCAACACACAAACTTTCACTGACAGTCTGGGGCACATTGGCTGCAAATCGAACCCGGGTCTTCCCGGTGAAAGACAATGAGAGATCTACCACTGAAGCACCATGGCCCTCACCTCAAACCAGGGCAGTCATTTCCCACAGATCTACCAGAGTTCAAACCAGACCACAATGCAGGATGACTGAGATTGCCACCAGAATCTGATACTGATGCAGAAAAAAACCTAACTACCATTTTATTGACTCCCACTCATACCGGCCCAATAGGACAAAGAACTGCCCCTTTGGGGTTTTGAGACTTTAAATCCTTACAGTAGCGGTTCTCAACCTGTGGGTCGCGACCCCTCTGGGGATCAAATAACCCTTTCACAGGGGTCAACCAATTCATAATAATACCAAAATTACAGTTATGAAGTAGCAATGAAAATAATTTTATGGTTGCAGGTGTCCACAACATGAAATGTATTAAAGGGTGGGGGCATTATGAAGGTTGAGAACCACTGCCTTACAGAAATAGACAACCTCATATTTCTCCCACGGACGGGCTAGTCAGTTCAAACCCCCGACCTTGCGATTAGCAGCTTAATGCACAGTCCACTACACCACCTGGGCTCCTAATTCTATAATAAGAGATACTATTGTTAGATCTCTCCTGGGAGAGATATACTCAGGCCTTGGCTTCGCGCGAGAAAGAATTCACTTCGAAGCCTGGATTGTGATCCAAGTGAGTTTTTTGAGAGAAGAAGTTTCAGGTTTACACAGGCACCTCAGGGCCCCTCACGGGGCACAGCCTACCTAGAAGCTGCTGGAGAGAAAGTCACTCAGTGGGCTCCGGGATCCTGCCTTTTTTCTTTTTTAAAAAATCGTTTTATTAGGGGCTCATACAAGTCTTATCACAATCCATATATACATCAATTATGTAAAGCACATTTGTACATTTATTGCCCTCGTTATTCTCAAAACATTTGCTCTCCACTTAAGCCCCTGGCATCAAGTCCTCATTTTTCCCCTCCCTCCCCGCTACCCCATCCATCAAGAAACCTTGATAATTTGTGAGTGGTGATACTGAGAGGGTTGTGGGAGGGTGGATTGGAAAGAGGGAACTGATTACAAGTATCTACATGTGACCTCCTCCCTGGGGGACGGACAACAGAAAAGTGGGCGAAGGGAGACATCGGAGCGGTCAAGATCCTGCCTTTTCAATTCCTCCATAGGGAGGCATGGTTGACGGTCATGGTCAACCCCAATGGCTGGATTGAATTCACCTGGCCCAGATGGGCCAATCCAGGTGAAATGCCCACCTAGGTGTACCACCCCTTCCTGGCCGGAAGTTTGAACCTGAGCATATGTAATGGATGACCCAGTCCCTATGCTAAACCACCTAATAGTATTTGCAAGATGCCAAGCACCATTCTAAGCTTTTTGTGTATAATAATTCAATTATTCCACTTAACAAGCCTATGTGTGGACTCTATTCTGGCCTCATTTTACAAATGAAAAATCAGTGGCACAGGATGATAAAGTCATGAGCCTAGGACCACACAGTGAGGAAGTGGGAAGGAGATATTTGGACCCAGGCTGCAGAGCCCATGCCTTGGGTGCCTACAGCTGCCATGTAGGACACAGAAAAGCATGGAGCAGACTCGGCGTAAGACATTAGGGAGTTGGGAGGACTGTAGCATGAATGTATGTGCTATGACTTCATGAGAGTAGCTGCTACTCAGATCCAGAAGAGAATACAAGCCTTTTGCAAAAATTATTTTTGCCAAGAGAGGGTGGAAAACTGCATCTTGTGCGAAATCCCCCCAACCTGCACATATGCATAGCTATTTCAGAAGGTTCCAAACAATGTGTGCTGTGCGGCAAACCAAACTGAGCTCAGGGGGAGCTGGTCTGTGGGTTATGTTTGCCAGAAAGTGAGCAGTTTGAACTCACCAGCCACCACTCCAAGGGAGAAAGAGGAGGCTTTCTGCTCCCATGGACTTACAGCCTTCGAAGTGGCAGGGAGCATTTCCATGCGTCCTATGATTAGGATCTCGGAGGGTGAGGGTGGATTTGGTTGAGAACTGTCTTCAGGGCATTTCCCAGAAGGGCTTCCTGCAGTGGCTCTGCCTTCAAGAATGTCTGATGACCTTGAGGGCAGCAAAGTCCTAAACACACTCGGGCAGTGGTTCTCAACCTTCCTAATACAGGTCCTCTTGTTGTGGTGATGCCCCCCTCCCCCAACCATTAAATGATTTTCTTGCTACTTCATTACTGTAATTTTGCTACAGTTATGAATTGGGTGAGCCCTGTGAAAGGGTCATATGACTCCCAAAGGGGTCGCAACCCA
Organism: Tenrec ecaudatus; assembly: GCF_050624435.1. Lineage (NCBI taxonomy): Eukaryota > Metazoa > Chordata > Mammalia > Afrosoricida > Tenrecidae > Tenrec > Tenrec ecaudatus. The sequence continues at coordinate 410,864 of NW_027458494.1, read as the reverse complement.
CAGGTTGAGAACCACTTCACTAAGGGTTCCCCTCCCAGGCAGCCCTACCAGTGTCTGGTGTGCATAGTTCTGTGAGGTGAGAGAAATGGACTTAGTGTCTGCTTCTGGTGACAGTTGATGTGGGTGGGCTTTCTCCCTATGTCAAATCCCTCTCGAGCCATTTGTCACCACAACAGAGGGAGCCATGCACAAAAAAGCAAGAAGAGGATGCAGCACAGCAGGACAGCAAGCGGAACAATGATTGAATAAGCACAATTCACTTCAATCATGAATCGGGTGCCCTTGAGATGTGAGGAAGACCCCAGTCTAGTGACATTAGATCAGGTTTAGGGATTGAGTGAAGGGACCCCTCTTGGCTCCCCTCAGCCCCTATTTTGCTTTCCCATTGACCCTGACCCTTGCATCGTGATTGGTCCTTATTTCAGCATGATGGTTGGTTTCATAACCACGGCATATGGGAATGTGTTAGTCGATAGATTATACAGGCACAGCCTCTGGAATGGGTAAGTGAGGAGGCGATTTGGGCTCGCTCATGCAGACCTCTAGTTGTCCTTGACATGACTGGTAGAATGGATCATGTGAAGTGATTTGAGATCGGCGTTGAGATCTGATAGGTCATGCAGACTTCTAGCTGATCCTGGCAGTACCCTATTTTAAGGAAACAGAATGTTTGGCGTTTAAGTCGTATTTGAGCTTAAATTTTGAGCAATAGGCTGTGGCTCACAGTTAGAGTCTATGTGGAGACCCTACATCCATTTTGAGGGGCCACAGATTCAGCCACCATTGAGTTCTTTCCTACTGCTGACTGGCAGTGGAAAGTTTGTCCCTCAGGCAGTGTGCTTGCGTCCACTCCCCGGGCCAGACTCAACGATATACGGTAGTGTGCACATCGTAATGAAGGTCCCGCTCATGCTCTCACAGGCCCTCCTGAATCCATGAATTGATCTGTCTTCAGTCACAATTTTGTGACAAAGTTGTTTGTTTTCTATGTCTTATTTAAGTTTTCAGGAGCCCAGGTGGTAATGCTGGATAGTGTTGGACTATTAAGAGCAAGGTCGCTGGTTTAAAGCCACTAGTCATTCCACAGGAAAAAGATGAGGTTATTGCTCCCTGTAAAGGTAGCAACTTCAGGATCCCTACACAGAGTCACTATGAGTCAGAGTCAGCAGGACAGAATGGGTGTCATTTTATTTAAGTAACTGTGGCTGTGGGTCCTTCTGACACCATTGTGGCCTCATGCGGATGCTCTCCTTCATCCAGAACAGCGGTTTGGGCGTTTTTCTTGTGTAAAACTTAGCAAAGGAGTTCCTAATAAAATATAGTTGAATTGGGAGTCTTTTCCCTCTAAAAACAAAGTAAATACATAAATAGAAACGAGACTATGGTACTAATAACCAGTTGGAGAGTTGAGAGAGCTGAACTCTCAATCCTGATAGAAACCCATTGTGACTGAGCACCTGCTCAAGGTCATACACAGCCTATGAGGTTGAGCCTGTGTGTTGGGGAGTGATTGTGTACATAAAGTTAACAATTTATCTTTCTAAAGATTTTGTCTAAAACTTACTTTAAATAATAAATTTTCCCCTGGGCTAGGTAAAGTTCAGGGAGTTTAACCCCCTAGTATCCACCCCCTCTCAGCATTCATCATGTTAGGCCAGAGGAGGCAAATCACACCCACTACCCAGGGAGCACTGCTTCCAAAAGCACATTGCCTGTGCCGGGGCAGAGGGGAGGTACCCGGACCAGAAATGCTGACAGAGTGGAACCAGAGAGCTCAGCCCCCAGCTTCCCAAGGGAGCAGATGTGATGGTTCACTTCTGGATGAATATGTTTAAGCAAAGGCCAAGGGCATGACTTGGGCAGCACAAAAAGCAGATGTGCAGAGGTTGTTTACTGCATTCCAGAAGTTCACACACTCTCCGGAGGCTCCTTGGCTGAATGGCAGGAAGTCATTGGTGGCTTCCACCTTCAATCCCAAAAGGTCACTGCCGTCCAGTGGATTCCAACCACAGTGACCCTATATGGATTTTTCAAGACTGTAAATCTTCATGGGAGCCAGCAGTCTCATTGTCCCCCTTGGGACAGGGAGCTAGCAGCCCGTTTTGCCACCAGGGCTCCTTCCTCTCTAATTCTGGATCCAGTCCCTCCGAATATCCTGCCCTGCCCTTGTCTAGGCTTCTTAAATGCGTTCCACGCAGCTTATGTTAGTCTGGGTGCATTCGAGAAACAAATCCACAGAAACACATATGTATAAGAGAGTTGTATGTAAAGGGTGAGTGCACATCAAGAAAACATGCTCGTATGTGCTTATGCACCCGCTTTGTCGGGGTAGGCTGGTGTGCTTTTTCCATGTGGGCTTTGTTGTTTCTTAGCTAGATGGCCCCCTGTTTATCTTCCAGCCTTTAAGACCCCAGACGCTATATCCTTTGATAGCCGGGCACCATGGTGCTTAACTACTACACCACCAGGGTTCATTAGCATGTGACTTATCTCCTGTCATTCACACTAGATGCTCAAAATAGCAGGAGAACAGGTTTCTTCTTTGTGGCCACACCAGGTACTGACAGAACCAAGAACAGAGACACAGTTATATATCTTGACTATCATTTGCATATTATATGCCAGGAATCCCTAGGAAGTGTCTTGGAATTGTTCTACTCTGGTTCAAATTTCACACACCCTCCCAGTTTCCATACTGACTCTGCCAAAACCCTAGTAACTGATTTGCACCTCCTATCAACTTGGAGAAAACACCCTATGCCAGATATAGAAGTGGACATACTTGGTACCCAGAAAACCTGTTCTGTGTTTTGAGGGCGGCTCAGCAAACACCCTATGTCAGACATAGAAGTGGACACACTTGGTACCTAGAAAACCTGTTCAGTGTTTTGAGGGCGGCTCAGCAAACAAAATGGGCACAGTGATTAAGCATTCAGCTGCTAACACAACGGTCAACTCTGTAGTGGTTCTGAAAGAGAAGGACATGGTAGTTGGCCCCCCAAAAGAGTTACAAACTTGGAAACCCTACGGGTATTTGTATAGCGTCACTATGTGTTCCAATTGAGATGATTGTCATAGGTTGGGTTTGGTTTAACCCGTCTTACTGAGGAGACTCCTTCTTTACACGCGATCAGTTACTTTAGAGGAAAAAGACATGCCTGTCCCAGAACAATCCAAGGACTGGTAAAGGCAACACCCACAAAGACACTCCCTCTGCCTGCCTAACTCTAAAATGCTGCCCATAAAACACTCTGCCTGGTAATATGTGGGCAGCACACTGGGGAGGTGCAGCAAATGTGTGTTGAATGTATGAGGCCATTTCATAGTTTGGTTGCACGATCAGGGTGTCTGTCATAAAGCCCATCTCTTTGACTCCACCTCTCAGCAGAGATGAACATAAGCTTCCCATTTTTTTCTCGGCAATGTCCTTGTCAAATAAAAGTTCCTTGTAGATCAGTAACTTGCCACAGAGCAAAAGATATGGGAAGAGGCTCATCTTTCTCCTGGCTATGAAATAGAATGGCAAGCCCCTCCCTTCAACACACACACACACACACATGCACGCACGCACACACACGCGTGCACACACACCCCTGCCTTACAACTACATTTGGTTGATTAGCAAACAAAGCTCTACAACCCAAATATGTGTTTTTCTTCTCCAGAGGAATGACGGACTTACATACCCTGCATTGTCTTTTTTTAATGGAATTGTCCCAGTTCTCCTCACCTTTCCTTAGATAGTGCAGTGAACTATTAGATGACTGCAGGTATTTAAAACTAGTACTGATTTCCAGTTTGTGTCACCTTTGGCTTTGAGCACCCTCCACTTCTCTAGTAAGCTTTCCATTGCTTTGGGGAAATGTTCTCTCTCTGAATTTATTATGTGAGGGGGGTAGGGTAATAATCAATGTGCCTATGGAGGACTACCCTTCATGACCTAAACTCATTAAGGGGCAGTGCCTGATGGAGCATCAGGTTGGAGGAAGGCTTATTAACAACCTGCATTATACAGATGACACAATTTTGCTGAAAATGAGAAGGACTTGATTCACTTGCTGATGAAGATGAAGGATTAAAGCCTTCAGTTTGGATTATGACTCAATGTAAAGAAAGCCCAGACCCTCACTACTGGACCTATTGATAACATCATGATAAATGGAGGAAAGATCAAAATTGTCAAGGATTTTGTCTTGCTTGAATCCACAATCAATTCTCATGGAAGCAGCAGAGAAGAGAACAAATGATACATTTCACTAGTCAAATCTGCTACACGAGACCTCTTTAAAGTGTTGAAAAGCAAGACATTACTTTGAGGACTGGGGCGGGTTGACCCCCTTGCTCATGTACCCTTGGTAATTTATACATTGTTATTTTGTCATATCTTGCCCTATCCCGAGTCTCCCTTCCCCCCCTTCTCTGCTGTCCATCTCCCAGGGAGGAGGTCACATGTGGATCCTCATAATCAGTTCCCCCTTTCCAACCCACTCACCCTCCACTCTCCCAGCATCGCCTCTCTGACTCACCCATCTCCTCTTCTAAACCCCTCTATGAGGGGATCTCCAGTGGCCATAGGGCCTCATTTATATTACAAAAGAACTCCCTTCTTTTCAAACAGGATCATGTCCACCAAGGTTCAATTTCTCACATATTTTGAGGGGGCTACAGATCAATCCATAATGGTTCTTTTGGGTAGCTGTAACAAATGGCTACCAATCGAGTGACTTAAACAGCAGGCATTTGTTCTCTCACTTTTCTGAAGGGCAAAGGGTTAAAATTAAGGTGTGGGCAAGATTCATTCCTTCTGAGAGCTCTGAAGGAGAATCAAAGTAGCCTCTCGCCGCTTCTGGTCACTGCTGCTAATCCTTGATATTTCTTGGCTTATAGATGCACTGATCCAATCTCTGCCAGTGTCTTCACACGGGGTCTCTTTGTGCCCAGTCCTTTTCTTATAAGAATACACCAATCAGTGCATATAGCATCCATCTGAAATCTAAACCCAGAAAGATGGAGCTCTTGAAATCCTTAACTAAGCACATCTGCCAAGACCTCCTCTCCAAGTAAGGCCATAGCCTCAGGTTCCATGTGAACATGAATGGGTGTGTGTGAATGTGATTTAATGTACTACAGAGGGCACGCTTTGGCCTCAGGAGGAGTGTTTCGCCAGTACCTGCTTCACAGCCCTGAGATTGCCCAGGCATTTGCCACATTTTCTTGTCTTCCCACCATTTATCCACCATTAGGCCTTTTTCCCTAAGTTAGTCAAGTGTCAGTTTCTGTCACTTGTGATCATGACCCTCCCTCCCGCCCAGGTCACAAATTTAAACTGATACAGGCAGTTTCTTTAATGAGCACTATGTTATCCTGACTAGCAAGCATTGCTAAGGAGGGAGGATGAATCAGCGAGAACCCGCTTGCTTCATCTAGCTTCGGGGAAGTCCACAGAGGATTGATCCCTGAGCCACTAACGAATTTTGCAACTGTCACAGAACAATGCAAATAAGTAAGATCCACATCTGCTGAACACCATCATGAGGTCAAACTGTGTGTAAATAAATGCCTGTTTCAAGGAGTGAGTAAATCCAAAGGTAAGGAGTGACAGGGCTTTGTTGGCATAAACCCAGCAAGGCATAATGGGTCGGATATTAATAAACTCATGCTCCTGGGCCTCACAGAGCCCCAGCTCAACTGCTTCAGCTTGTTGACAAACAAGCACCACCCGGAGAGAGCACTACCATTTTGATGAACAGGGTTGGTTGGGGATGATGCTTCCTAACTTGCATTTTAATACAAATTTGATGCTTCATCTGAGCAATGTGGAAAGTGCATTCAGATAAAGAGAGGGACAAACATCAAGTGACCAGAGGATGAAACTTCTATCTAATCTGTGCCCACTGGAATTGCTTCGTGGGAAGGTATTTTTTGGTGGTGTGGGTTGATCCCCTACCCTGCTCCAAGCCTTCCTCCTCATGCCCACCCCCACCCCAGCATACATCCTACTGGGAGAATGTCTCTGAAGAATGAAGTTTTAATAAATGAAGCTTTAATGAGCCTGATAGTCTGCCTAAGACCCCTTCAAACTGTAGTCTTTCATTTGTATTCTTCCATCCTTTTTGAAGAAATGAACCTGATGGCAGGTAGTATGTTTCCTTTCCAGGATGAGCTGATAGAGCCTCTCGCTGCTGCAGTGGGAGGTGAAACATTAAAAGGCCCTCTGTGGCCATGAGACATGCCCACTCTCCAAGAGACACTGGACAGGTTTGCTGAAGCTCCTCAGAATAGACTAGTGGCCCTGGTCCACCCATCTCAACCAACCCAGTCCTCATTTGCACTGCATTCCCACTCTGAGCTCCAACTGCATGCTTCATTTGAGGATGACAAAGCCTCTATTGTCTGAGAAGATGCGTAGACATATGAACTAATCAATGCTCCCCCTGTCCCCGGGGAATGTGAAATTCTCCCGTTATGACCCACCAGCTTCCCTGGAAATTCCTGTCTTAACTCAGGCACTTAATATCATTGGCGTCTCTGCTTCCTTCCTTCTTGCACAGCCCCCAGGCATTAACTGTCATCCTTCCTCTCCCTAAAATATACTTTGAATCTATTCACTTCATGCCATCCCTACTGCCCCAAGGTGTGTCTTGCATTGACTATGAAACTAGATTCTGTATCCATTTTCCAGGGCTGTCAAAACAAAGCATCGTAAATCAGGTGGCTTTTAAGAACAGTCCACCACCTGTCTATCAGTTCGTGGTGCAGTGGTAGTAAGAGTGTTGCTGTGAAATTGGAAGCCGTGCCGACAATATGACAATCCCCAGAAGGGTCAGCAATGATGGGCAGGCTTCAGTGGAACCTCGAACCCTGTGGTGCTCAACCTTCCTTTAATATAATTCCTCATGTTGTGGTGACCCGCAACCATAAAATCATTTTCCTTGCTACTTCATAACTGTAATTTTGCTACTGCCATGAATCGGGAGACTCGTGTTAAAAGGTCACTGGACCCCAAAAGGGGTCACAACCCACAGATTGAGAACCACTGCTCTAGCCTAAGGCAGACTAGGAAGAAAGACCTGGTGATCTACTTCCAAATATTAACAAATGAAAGCCTTATGGGTCACAACAAAATATGGTCCTATAGAGTGCTGGAAGATGAGCCACTGACCTGCACACAACAGCTACAAAAATGGACTCAAACACACCAACAAAGGCCTGCTGAACTCCAAAGTCCTAACAAACCCACTGCCCTCAAGTCCATGCCAACTCATAGCGGCCCTATAGGACAGGGGCGATCTGTGTATTAGTCTGGGTATGCTAGAGAAAACTCGAGGGAGACTCATGTGTATGACAGAGAGTTGGTGGTTTTTAAAAATCATTTCCCTATTATTTAATCATTATATTAGGGATTCATACAACTCTTATCACAATCCACAAATTCATCCATTATAAAGCACATTTATACATTCATTGCCCTCATCATTGTCAAACATTTGCTCTCCACATAAGCCCCTGGCACCTGCTCCTCATTTTTCTCCTCCCTCCCCACACCCCCCTCCTTATGAACCCTTGATAATTTTATTGGGGGCTCATACAACTCTTATCACAGTCATTCCATCCATCCATCCATCCATCCATCCATCCATCCATCCATCCATCCATCCATCCATCCACCCATTGTGTGTCAAGTACATTTGTACATGTGTTGCCCTCATCATTCTCAAAACATTTGCTTTCTACTTGAGCCCTTGGTATCACCTCCTCATTTCCCCACTTCCGTCCTCCCCCTCCCTCCCTCATAATTCCTTGATAATATACAAATTATTTTGTCATCTCTTACATGTCAAACATCTCACTTCCCCCACTTTTCTGTTGTCCATCCCCCAGGGCAGAGGTTTTATGTAGATTCTTGTAATCGGTTCACCCTTTCTACCCCACCTTCCCTCCACCCTCCTGGTATTGCCACTCTCACCACTGGTCCTGAAGGGATCATCTGTCGTGGATTCCCTGTGTTTCCAGCTCCTGTCTGTACCAGAGTACATGTTCTGGTCTAATTCTACCTTATAAATCCAGAGAGATAGTTTTATATCGAACAGTAATTGTACATTAAGCAAACGTCCCAGCCCAGTGCAGATCAAATCCATAACTCTGATATTAGCCCATATGTCTGATACCAATCTATAAATTCCTTTTCAGACCCATAAAACATGTGTAGTGATGCTGAATGCAGGATAATCACAGGCCAATGGGTGGAAAGTCTTGTGGATCCAGTGGCATTGTAAGCATCTCAGTGCTGGCAGCGATCTCTCTGAGGCTTCTTTGGCTTCAGAGGTCTGGTCGCATCCATTTGGCTTGCCTTCTGAAATGTCTCCCAAGGAGTAGCAGAGAGAGAGAGAGAGAGAGAGGTGTCTTCCACCTCCAAGGAGGAAGTACCAGATTTCTCAGAGTTCTCAGGAGAAGGCTATGCTCACATAAAAATCTCACTGACTATCTCCAGATTGGCAGCCTACACTCCACGCCTACACTCCTAATCCTTAACTTGACACAAGATTAGGTGACTACCACAGGCTCCTAATCCATAACAAGCCCATTTATTTTTTCCCTGCATACTGACACCAATCCCATACCCAAAGCTTTACCCAATGGGTAGAGATCTACTTCTAAAACATGAATATAGAAAAATCGCTTTTGCTTGAAGGCTCTCAAGAAATGCTCAATGAAAACTCCATTCCTATTATCTCACCTCCCCCAAATTAGGCTTCTTCTGGGCTTTCAGTCACACCAAGATCTCTACTGCTCCAAAGTGCCAAGTTCAAAGTTCCAGTTAATCTCCCTGATCCTGAATTTTAAGAACTGTGTGTGTGGGAGGGAAGGGGTTGGGCTGTTTGTTGAACTGCTGGGTTTTGGAGCCATTTGTTATGCAACCTCATTTTGTCAATGACTGGTTAATTAATGCAGCATTCATTTGCCCTTCTTCCACATACAGCACATGGCTTGTATCTTTGGGATCACTCTTCCACCATGCTCCATCTCCATGCTTCTGCTGGCATTGACCCAATCTGCCAGCTCCAGGCCTGGCTAGTCAGGGCATGACTTTCCTCTGTCCAAAGGGACTGGGTCAGACTCAGTATGAGACTCATGCTAGGTTAATGATATCTAACCCTAAAAAATGCCCCAGAAACAATTGCCCCATTGCCAATGAGTCCATTTTGAATCATAGAAGGTCCCTGTGGGGTTTCTCAGACTGTAAATATTTATGTGAGCAGAAAGTTCCATCTTTTTCCCTATGAGGTAGCTGGTAGGGTAGCACTGCCAACCTTGCAGTTAGCAATCCAATGCTTACCTGATAGTACCACCAATGATTAGAAAGGGAATGAGCCTCTCTCTAATAGAATTCCTGAGCTTCTAGATAAAACTACAGCTGTCATCAGGAAGCCTGCGTGAAACTCAAAAGGAAACAGCACTGAAAGGAAAAGGTTCAAACTCTGATGGTATCAACTGAGTACCAGAACCCAGCTATTCCTGATGCTCTGTCCCCAGACTTAAAAATTCCATGAACCTACCCATTAATTTCTTCTCCTGCTCCTTCCCTTCTCACGCCCCAAGGTACTTTGACTTAGCTTTGAAGGCACTCACAACTTCACGGGTTCTGCCTTGCACAGGTGTCTGCTTGCTTCCAGTTCAGTCCTGACATTGTCCCTATCTTTAGCCATGTTAGGCTTGCGTTCTAGAGCTTTCCTTTGCTTGTCTCCCCATTGCTCTTGTCCTATGAAGTCTGTGGCTTTATCTTTAAGTCTGAGTCCTGCCCTTTCGCTTTCGTAGAAATCTGTATCTTGGCTCGTGGCTGGTTGTGTCCTTCAAAGATGACTGTCCTAATGTTTCACATCGCACATTCTCTTGTTACAAGATGAGTTTGTGTTCCCTTTTCCAGAAACAGGGCCTGCTTTCCCTCTTCCTTGCATCTTGGCAGGCCTTTGACTATGGCAGAAGTGTTGCTCTGTGACTTCCACCTGGTCGTATTGGGTTGTTCACCATTGGGACCCTGTCAGGATTTTGCAAGGAAGACCAGGCCAAATGAAAATGTCACATATAGGGTTCTTCTTGAGCTCCAACCAATAGAAGTATCAGTCGTGTGAGGGAGTGAGTCTTAAGAGAGCTGCAGCCTCTGTCCTTTGAGCTACCCCAGCTAATGCTTGATGAAGTCAAAACTAGTGTCCTCACTGAGCTCTGCCCAGATTGCAGATTTGTGAGCAAAATTGATATTATCATTACTTTAAGATGTTATTTGTGGGGATACTTTCTGTTAGCAGCAGATCATCAGAATATTGCCTAATCAGACTGCATTGCAAGTTTTTCTCTATCTCTCCATAGATAGATAGATAGATAGATAGATAGATAGATAGATAGATAGATAGATAGATAGATATCCTCCACTCATCTGTCAGTTGGTTGTACTATAATGGTTTGTGTATTGTTATGATGTTGGAAGCTCTGTTCCCAGGATTTCAAATACCAGCAGGATTGCCCATGGTGGACAGGTTTCAGTGAAGCTTCTAGACTAAGACAGACAAGGAAGAGGGGCCTGACAGTCCACTTCCAAAAATTACTGAAAGAAAACCTTATGGATCACAAGAGAACACTGACTGACTAATGTGTTTTGGACACACTATCAGTGGACAATTGCTAGAGGAAGACATCATATTTGATGAAATTGAAGGACATGGAAGATCCTTATTGAGGCAGATTGACCTAATCGCTGCAACAATGGACTTCAACATTCAGGAATGTGTGACAATGGTGCAAGATCAGACAGCACTCCATTCCATTTCATATAAGGTCTCCATGGATCACAGTAGACTTGATGGCACTCTCTATATGTTTGTCTTCAGTGACTTCCCATAGGGCTGCTCTGCCTGGCAGCCTCTATTCTTCATGCTTCCAAATGGGGAGCACAACAGGTCCATACTCACTGATATTCCCCTCAATCCCCAGGTCAAGTAAGGAGGCATGAAACTAACTATGTTGTTCTCTTTGCCTTGTCTCTCTTCGTTTTACCCTCCTCCAACAGGGCTAGAGGGGTAAATACTTACCTTGCAGTCTAGAAGAGAATTTCTTCCACACCAAAATCTTCTCCTTCCCACATACATGCTTTTCTCCTAGTTTTGAATTAAAATGGCAGATGGGATGGTAGGAAAGAAAATGAACTAGTCTAACAGAATGGCCAAACAGATTTACCTTCCACATAAGAATGCAAATAACTGCTCAATCTTGTTATAGAGTCATGATATGATGAGCTCCATCATAGCAGAGTAGAACACCATGGAGGTCAGACCAGAAAGACCATATTGAGTTGATTTTGTATGAGAGATTCTAGTTGTTAATTATACTTTTCATAACAGACAGATGGCAGGTATAGAAGCCCAGACTTAAAATATCTTTATCTAATTGCCTGCCTAAATATATATTTGCAATATGGTCTTCAAAGGGAATACTTTCTTTACCTTAAATACCATTTCTTTTTCCCCTCTTTTATGTAATTTTATTGAAGTATCATTGATGTACAATAAACCATAGTGTGTTTTGCTCTTTGAGGTTTTTATAAAGAATCATTTTATTGGGGGCTCCTACAACTCTTATCACAATCTATACATACATCCACTGTGTACATTTGTTGCCATCATCATTCTCAAAACATTTGCTTTCTACTTGAGCCCTTGGTATTAGCTCCTAATTTCCCCTCCTTCCCCCTTCCCCCTCATGGACCCTTGATAATTTATAAATTATTATTCTGTCCTATCTTACACTGTCTGACATCTACCTTCACCCACTTTTTTGTTGTCCCTCCCTCATGGAGGAGGTTATATGTAGATCCTTGTAATCAGATCCCTCTTTCTACCCCACCTTTCCTCCATCCTCCTGTTATTGCTACTCTCAGCACTGGTCCTGAAGGGGTCATCTGTCCTGGTTTCCCTGTGTTTCCAGTTCCTATATGGACCAGTGTATATTCTCTGGTCTAGCCAGGTTTGTAAGGTAGAATTGGGATCATGATAGTGGGCGCGGTAGAATTTAGGAACGAGAGGAAAGTTATATGTTTCATCGTTGCTACACTGCATCCTGACTGGCTCATCTCCTCCCAGCGACCCTTCTGTAAGGGGTTGTCCAGTTGACTACAGATAGATCTTGGATCCCCTAACTGTACCCCCCACCCTCATTCAAAATTATATGATTTTTTTGTTCTTTGATGCCTGAACCCTGATCCCTTCTACATCTTGTGATCACACAGGCTGGTGTGCTTCTTTCATGTGCACTTTATTGGTTCTGAGTTACATGGCCACTTGTTAACCTTCTAGTCTTTAAAACCCTAGACTCTTTATCTTTTGATAGCTAGGCTCCATAAGCTTTCTTCACCTCATTTGTTTATACACCCACCTTTTGTCTTGAGTGATTGTGTCGGGAAGGTGACCATCATGGGTACCAGTTCCTTAAATTCAATATCTATAGGCTTAAGTCTTATCCACAGGAAGCCTATTTTTATTTTATCCCTTGAACAAAATCTTGCAATAATTTTCTCTTTTTGGGTAAGTCCATCCTCAATCACTTATCCTTTAACATTTACAAGAATTTATCTGTAACCAACCACATTTACATAGTCTCATTCATGCTATTTCCACAATAATTGCTAATAACCCTATTTTTTAGAATGGGCAGAAAGCATCAGCTTCAATATCCCATTGCCACTGAGTTGATTTAAACTCATGAGTACCCTATAGGACAGAATAGTATTGCCTCATGGGTTTCCAAGCCTGAAAAAAAATCTCTTTATTGTGAGTTGGGTGAAGGTTTACAGAATACATCCGTTTTCCATTTGACAGTTCACACATATTTTGCTTCATGATAATGACTGCAATCTGCTCAAAGTAATATCACTTATCGCACTTCCTCCTTGTATTTCCTGTTTCCATTCCACCTTCTTTCCTGACCCTTCTGAACTTTATCTTTGAATAAATTATATCCTTTTGATTCAAATAGTTGATTAGTGTTACTTTTTACCTTATAGATCTACCTATTGTTTGGCTGAAGATTGAGCCAAGGGAGTGAGTTCAGTTCCAGATCTGAAGGAGCCTAAGGACAACAGTCTTGTGGGTTCAAAGAACCACTCTCTGAGCAATACCCCTGAACTTTTAAAATAAGTTTAAACTTTGCTGCACATATTTCTCCTATTCTATCCCAAAATTCCAAAGCAAACTCATTATCATTGTGTTGAAGCTGACACATAGAGACCCTACAAGATAGAATAGAACTTCACCCTTTGATTTTCCAAGGCTTAAATCTTTACCAGAGCAGACAAACTCATATTTCTCACATGGAGCAACTGATAGGGTAGTACCACTTACTTTGTGGTTAGGAGCTCAATGAGGAGTCCACTCTGCCATTAGAGCTCATTTGGAATGCTATCCAGGATTCCCTAATGCTATCCCTCTCAGATCAGTTGGTAGTGGTAATAAATGTAAATCTTAAGGGGGTCAGACTTCCACATCGTAACTCTTCCTTGGGGAAGATGGTGGGTTTGAACTGCTGATTGATTAGCCCTTAAGTGCTTAATTACTGCCTCACCAGCGTTCTCCTTAACATCAGAACAGTGGGCACTTATTGGTTTATCTTGCTGGTCTCTGTTCCCTAAAAATTGCACTTCATCCACAGCGTTTTCTTCCACAACACACAGCTGCTAGTGTTTTTGGTTTGTTTTTCCACATGACTTCACCTTCCTGGTCAAAGCTGATTTGTCCAGGGCTAAACACACAATGAAAACATAGCCATATTTGCACACTACAAAATTTGAAGTGAGACAGCAAGCTATTGGTTGAGTTTTTTGAATGACAGGGTCTAAAAGGAAGTGTTGTGATACAGGAAACAGTGAGTTTTGATGTCCAGGATTTATACTGGGGACCCAGTTGGCACTCCGAATGACTATTCAAAGTGATGGTATGAATCCTCCTCTTCCATGACCTACACATATAATAGATATAACCACTAAGTCCATGATTTGACAAATGCCTTGTGTGATTGAGTTTTGGTTCCCCATAGGATTAGATCCTGAGACAAAGGTTTTAATTAAGCCATTTTTGGGGGAGATATCAATAAGGAAATGGGAAATAGAAAAGGGAAAGAAGGCAGCCAATGAAAAGTACATTATGAAACAATTTAAAATTGTGAGCAACTGGAGGTTAATCTTACTGGAGACACTGTAGAAAATCTACTAGTTATTCTGCCCAGAATGTGAGGGAGTGTGGCTATTTGTCCAACAACTCCTATGGGTTATTGGTTAAGGGTTACTCCAGGAAGCAAGAATTAACTCCACAACCTCCTAAGCCATGCATGCTTAGGTACAGTGGTCTACAGAAACTAGAGAAAGCAAGAAGAGAGATGTGCTGGCCATTCGGAATTAGGCTAGCATGCCAAGTTGTCACACATGTCAGGTTCTTGAACTATCATAACTTGAAAGTCACCATGATCCTGTGAGATATACCACTGGTATTTCAAACACAAGCATAGTTACCTGTGGTGGAAAATTTTCAGAAAAGCTTACAAGCTAAATAGACTAGAAAGAATAACCTGCCAATCTACATCTGAAAAAAATAGTGGTGTTTGTGGAGCACATTGATAGCAGTGGAATATTGTTTCATATAGTGCAGGATGATGAACCCCTCATGTTGGAAGACACTCAAAATATAATTGGGGAAGAGCTGTCTCCTCAAAGTAGAGTTGACCTTAGTGATATAAAGTTTTCAGGACCTATATTTGTTGATGTGGCAATGACTCAAAATGAGAAGAAACAGCAGTACTGCAATAACCACTAACAAGAAGATGGGATGCATGAAATATGGATCTAGAAAAATTGGAAGCCATGAAAAAATGGAACACATAAAGCTCAAACACTCTAGGTTTTATTGAACTGAAATAGACTGGTATTGGCCATTTTGAATGTCACAATAATATGGTTTACATACCAGAGTAACAAATTTGAAAGGAATGGATGACTTTCATGTTAAAAAAGAGAATGTTTCAACATCGATTCCAATGTTCACCATTGTTAGGTGTAGGATATATTACACCTACAAGGATGAATAATTAATAAAGTTATTATTCAAATTGACACACCAACCACTAATGCTAACAATAAAGCCATTGAGGATTTTTACCAACCTTTTCAGTCTGAAATTGATGAAACATGCAATCAAGATTACTGATGACTTGAATGCAAAATTTGGAAACTAAGGAGGAGGATCACTAGTTAGAAAATATGGCTATGGGGATGGAAGCCACATGGGAGATCTCATGATAGAATTTTCCAATAAGGGTGGCTTATTGATTGAAGATTTATTTTTCAGGGATGTAAACAGTAACCATAGACACGGATCATGTATATTGGATAGAAATACACAGGAATTAAATCAACTATATCTGTTGAAATAAACTACTATACATACTCGAGTATAACCCAAGGCAACTAATTTTACCCCCCAAAGCTGGGGTGCTTTTTCAACATAAAAAATGTGCTGAAAAAATCTAGGCTTATACTCAAGTATTTATGGTATAAAGAAGTTTAATATCATCAGTCACGAGACTGGAGACCAACTGTGGAAAAAACCATCAATGGCAAATTCAACTCGAATTCAAATAAAATTAAAACAAGTCCCCAAGAGTCAAAGTATGAATTTGAGTACATCTCATCTAAATTAGAGGATACTTCAAGAAGAAAGTTGACACATTGAACACAAATCACCTGAGATGATACGAGTTCTGCAATAATATCAAGAACATCATAAATAAAGAAATTCAAAGATAATTAAAAAGATAGAAACTAAAGAAAAGACAAAACGGATGTCACCTTGAATGTGGAGTAGCTGAAGCCAATGAAAGAAATGATGAAGTACGAAAAAGAGAGAGAGAAATATAGAAATAGTTGATGAAGTAAAGACGCTGAATAAAGAAGCTGAACATAAAATTTCAAAGGGGAATTCAAAAAGATGGAATAAAGAATTATATTAAAAGGTGCAAAGACCTGGAATTAGGACAGCAAAAATGAAAAGCATGTGCATTTCACTAGCTGAAAAAAATTGAAGAGATTCAAAATACAGAATTACACAGATAGCATCAAAAGAAGATGAAAGGGATTCACTGACCACATGAAGCCCAGGCTCCACAGCGCTGAGTCCAGAAGACCAAGATAGCATAGGGTTCTCACTGCAGATTGCTCTGAAAGTGCTCACAGTAGTAGGCCCTGGATCAACTGGGGAAAATGTAGAACTCAAAATAAGAAGACTAACATTAGGATATGACCTCACCTCCATGGCTCAACTTTCAGCCCCCAAATAGGAGACCTATACTGTCAACGATGTACAATTCAGAGCCCAGCATTTGTCAGGGAGTTACTCAGAAGGCAGGAAGGAATGGGAGCGAAAGACCAATGGAAACGGCAAAAAAAGGGAGGGAATAGAAAAAGTAGTATTGCATTGTAGGTATTGCAATCAATATCATAAACCATTGCATGAATTGTAAGGAAAATCAATATACTCTGTAGATTTTCCCTCACATCACAATCAAAACAGTGTAAAAAGAAAATAAGTCATATGACCGAGTACACTGGTAGATCTTGCTGAAGACCAATTTCCAGTGTTAAAAGATGTCACTTTGAGGAATAAGGCACAGCTGAGCCCTAGTGGTATAGTGGTTACAAACATAATGCGTCAGAACCAACCCAGTTGGGTTGCTCAACACAAGATCAAAAGTTCTGCTCCCATACAAAGTTCCAGTACTGGAAACCCACAGGGATATCTCTCCCCTGTCCTATAGAGTTGCTAAGGGTTGGAATCAGCTTGATGGCAGTGAACTGGATGTAAGCCAGGCTGACTAGAGACACAAATCAAGTGCCACTCATATATGTGCAATAAATAGTTTTCTATCAAGAAGTCACTGTAGTATTTCTATTTCAAGGAAATATCCCAGGCCAGTCCAACTCAAGTCCATAAGTCCAACACTAGCCCATAAGTTCCTTTCCAACTTACACAGTTACATGCAATGATGCAGAATGCAGGGATGTCAAAGGCCAGTGATTGCAATGTCGTGTGGACCCAAGGTCGATGGAAGCATGGCAAGACTCTGGCAGCTCTCAACGTGGGCAGGAAGCAGTCAGGTGAATGCAAAAAGAAGGGGAGGTTCCCAGGGCCCTCCTTATGAGAAGTCCATGGCCACAAAGAGGCACCATCAGGCTATGGTGTGATTGACAGATTGGATACCAACCTTACACTTTTACATATCTTCAAACTGACATAAAATTATATAACTATCATACTATGGCATTTTCAATCACCTCATATGTACTTGAAAATGGACAATAATTATGAAAGATAAAACAAAAGTTGATGTCTTTGAATTATGATGCTGGTGAAGAATACTGAATATTCCATGGACTTTCAGAAGAAGGAACAAATTTTTCTTGGCGGAAGTAGAGCCAGAATGCTTCCTAGACGTGAGAATGGCAAGACTCCATATCACATACTTTGGACATGTTAACAGCTGAGCATAGTCCCTAGAGAAGGATATCATACTTGGTAAAGTGGAGTGGTGAAAAAAAGAAGAAGGTTCTCAATGGGATGAATTGAAATACTGGCTGCAAAAACGGTCTCCAACATTAACTGTGAGGAAACAGGCTGTGGGTGCTATGAGTTAGAGCCAAATTAACAGTGTCTAACAATGACAACTCCCCTCCCGCGCCCCATCTGTCAATTTGCTGCACTGTGGTAGCTTGTGCTTTGCTGTGATGCTGGGAGTTAGTTCACTAGTACTTCAAATACAAGGCAGGATCACCCACGGTGAACAGATTTCAACACAGCTTCCAGACTAAGAACTGACAGGACGACAAAACAATCAGTCCACTTCTGAGGGATTCACCATTGAAAACTTTATGCATAGCAGTAAAATATTGTCTGATATAATGCCAGAAAATGAGCCCCTCAGATTGCAAAACAATCAAAATATCACCGAGAAAGAGAGCTTCCTCAAAGTAGAGTCCACCTTAATGATAACTCAAAACCTCACAACAGGAGCTGTAGATAACATCATAATAAATGGAGAAACTATTGAAGTTATCAAGGATTTCGTCTTGCTTAGATACACAACTAATGCTCATGGAAACAACAATCAAGAAACCAAATACCATATTGCATTAGGCAAATCTACTGCACATAACCACTTTAAAGTACTGAAGATCAAGAATTTCACGTAGGATTAAGTTGCGCCTGGCCCAAGGCATGGTATTTTCCGCCACATCTTATGCATGTGAAATTTGAACATTGAATGAGAACGACTGAAGGAGAACTGGTGCATTTGAATTAAGGTACTGACAAAAAAATACTGAAAGTACCATGGGTGGAGAGAAGAACAAACAAATCTGTCTGAGAAGAAGTGCAGCTAAATGTTCCTTGGCAGATAGGGTGGCGAGACTTCATCTCCTGTACTTTGCAGATATTATCAGGACAGACCAGTCCCTGGAGGACATCATACACATTACAGTGGAGGGGTTGCAAAAAGAGGAAGACACCCGATCAAATGGATCGAGACAATTCCTACAACAATGGGCTCAAACATAACAAAAATTTTGAGTATGGGGCAGGACCAGGCAATGTTTCATTCTGTTGTGTAGGCATTATTATGAGACAGAACTGACATGAAGGCATCTAGCAATAAAGTGTACTAAAGCTTCTGGCACCTTCATTTGCTGATGGATTATAATTCAAAATGAGAAAAATCATTGCAACCATTCATTAATAATCAGAACATGAAACGTGCAAAATAAGAATCTAGGAAAATTGGAAATCATAAAAAACGGAATCTGACCTATAAAGATCAATATCCTAGGCATTGGTGAGTTGAAATAGTCCCTTTGAATCTTAAAATGATAAGAATGACTACGCTGACAATGATAAATTCAAAAGAATGTCTCTTTCATCCTCAAAAAGAGCATTTCTAGATCTATCTTGAAGTGCAATGCTGCCTGTGACAGAATAATATCTATCTTCATACACAAGGAAGGCCAGTTAATAGAACCATTATTCAAATTTTCTTACAAACCACTAAAGCCAATGAAGAATTGTACCAACTTCTTTAGTCTGAAATTGATCACACATGTACTGAAAATGCATTAATAATTGTTGACAATTGGAATGCACACATGGAAACAAAAAGGAAGGAAGAGTAATTAGAAACTATGGCTTTGGGGATCGAAATGAAGCTGAAGACTGCATGAAAGAATTCTGCTAGAGCAACAACTTCCTCATTGCAAACACCTTTATTCAACAACAGGAGCGGCATATATACATGTGGAACACACAGGAATGGAATTGACTAAATCTGTGGGAAGACATGATAGAGAAGCTCAATATCATTGAGACAAAATAAGACCAGGGGTTAACTATGTAACAGACTATCAATTACTAATATGCAAGTTCAAGTCAAACCTGAAGAAAATTAAAGTAAGACGCAAAAGAGCCCAAATACAGCCTATATTATATCTGTGGTCGGCTGGGGTTTCTAGAGAAACAAACCAGTGATATTGATACATGTAGAAGAAGGAAATTCATATCAATAAAGAATTTTACATTAAGAAGTCCACACAACAAGAAACCCCAGTCCAACTCCAGCCCATAAATCAGATGCAAATTAGAGGCCCTTCCAGACTCATGAAGCTGTTGGAGGAATAGCCCAAGAAACAGGAAAACCACAGGTTGGTGGAGGCAGAGTTGGGAGAATCCAAAGTCAACAGGCAGTTGGCAGGCCACAGACAGCTCTTAGGGTCAGCAGGTCTCATGGTGATTGCCATCCCTAGAAGCCAGACGTAGGGTCCAGGGTCTTTTCATCAGGAAGAAAAAGAGTGAGCCCATTCTCCACAGTCTACTTATAGCTATGAAATAGGTCACACCCCCAAGGAGACTGTGACCTGCACCTTCTGAAGATCCTGGTCAAGCTATATTGACACCAAACCTTACTATCACAATATCTCACCTGAATTTAGAGCCTATCTCAAGAATGGTTTGGACATATTGAACATTAATGATCAGCTACCAGAAGACTTGTGAAATAGCATCAAGGTCATCAATCTTTTTTTTTTGCCATGTCAACTGGGGCTATTTATTTATTTATCATAAATCATTTTATTGGGGGCTCCTCAAAAAGATCATTATAATACAGTAAAGAAAGAAAATACTACAGTGGATATCAGAGGAGACTGTGAAACTTGCTCTTGAACCTAAAGCAGCTAAAGCAAATGGAAGAAATGATGAAATAAAAGAGTTGAACAGAAAAATTTGAAAGGCCAGCTTGAGAAGATAAAGTAAAGAATTATATTGTAACGTGTAAAGACCTGGAATTAGGAAAGCAAAAGGAATGAGTACAGTCAGCATATCATAAATTGAAAGAACAGAAGAAAAAATCCAATTCTTTGATTAAAATGTTCAAGGATTATTTATCAAACTATTGAAAGATGCAGGGAGAATCCAAAGAATATGGAAGGAGTACACAAAGTCTCTGTACCCAAGAATTAGTTGAGGTTCTACTAGTTCAAAAGGCCAAGAGGAAGTTGAAGCTGCAATGTAAGCATTAGTGCAAAGCAAGAAAGGGATAGGAATGGAAATATTTCAACACGCTCATGCAGTGATAGTCCATGTCAAGAAATTTGGAAGATAGCTATCTGGCCAACCAACTGGAAGTGATTAATATTTGTGTCCATTCTAAAGAAATATGACGCAACAAAATCTGCAAATTAATTTAAAATAACATTAATATGACATGCAAGTACAATTTATTGAAGATAACTTTAAAAGTAGTTATAGCAATATGTCAACAGGAAGCTGACAGAAATCCAGGCTGTATTAAAAGAGGGCATGAGGCAAGGTATATCAATGCTGATTTCAGATGGACCTTGGCTGAAAGCAGAGGATACAAGGAAAATGCTTACTTATGTACTATTGACTATGCAGAGGATTTTACTGTGTATCATAACAAACTTTGGGTAGCATATGAATACATATGAGAACAATGGGAATTCCCATACATTTAATTGTGCTCCTGTGGTACCTGTACATAAACCAACAGGAAGTGGTTCGAATAGAACAAGGGGATAGTGCGTGGTTTAAAATCAGGAGAGTGTGTGTTGTGGTTATATCCTTTCACCATATGTGTTAGACAGGGTTCTCTAGAGAAACAAAACCAGGACATTTATGATTTGATAGATAGATAGAACACGAAGGAATATAACAGCTAATTAGTCCACATAGCAGTACAGAGGACTCAGTTTAACTCACTTCCATGCAACAGTAAATATGGCAGTACAGCCAGGCAGCAAACTGCAGAACTAGGTAAGGCAGCCACACACTGGTCTGGTCACCAGAGAGCAACTGAGAGATAGGTGTGGCTTGCTGAGCCATTTATCTCTTTGCCCACTAATCAAACTGCAAACTTATTAATCCCACATGTGCTTATTGGCCAGGTTGGCACTATAAACCTACCTATCTATCACAATATACTTATTCAAATAATCTGAGAAGCTGCTCTGTATGAAGAAGTTGAGACATCTGGATTGGAGGAAGAATCATTAACAACCTGTGTTATGCAGATGACCCAATCTTGCTGGCTGAAAGTCAATAGGCCTTGAAGTACTTACTGATAAAGCTCATATAGTACACCTTCAGTATATATTAGTCTTCAACACTAAGAATACAAATGTCTTCTCAACTTGACAAATATAAACCCACAACATCATTACAAATAGAGAAATGTAGCTAAACTCTATTTTACTTGGACCCACAATCAATACTCACAGAAGCAGCAGTCAATAAATCAACGTATTTCATTGGAAAAATCTGTTGTAAAAGACCTCTTTAAAATGTGAAAGAGCAAATGCTTTACTCTGGGGATTAGCAAGTTATGCCTGCTTTTAGCCTTGATATTTTTAATCACCTTAGATGCATGTGAAAGGAGTCTTAATTTCAGTGTCTGGTATGGGTTGAATGACTAAGAGCAAGTTTGGTGGTTCAACCCACTTGCTGCTCCACAGAAGAAAGAGGAAGCTATTTGACCCTGTAAAGATTTACAGCCTTGGAAACCCAATATGGTCACTATGAATAAGAATAGACTTGATGGTAATGTGTGACATATGCATGTGAAAGATGGACCATAAATAAGGAAGACTGAAGAAAATATGATGCCTTTAAAATATGATGTTGCAAATAATATTGAATATACCATGAATGCCCAGCAGAACAAAGAGGTCTGTCCCGGAAGAAGTACAGCCAGAATGTATTTTAGAAGTGAGGATGGTAAAACTCCATTTCATATACTTTGAACATGGTATCAGGAGAAATTAGTCCCTAGAAAAGGACAAAATACTTGGTAGAGCATCATCAAAAAACAGGTAAACCCTGAATGAGATGGATCAACACAGTGGCTGTAACAATAGGCTAAAATATGGCCATTGTGAGGATGTCACAGGACTAGAAAGGCTTTTATTCTATTGTGCATAGGGTCACTATAAGAGGCAGTGCGTGAGATTTTGTTGATTAACAACACTGGGATATGAGCAATGTCCCCATGGCAAATGCTACACTGTCACCATGCTGGACACAGTTGATCTTTGTGGCTTTAGAGGGTAATTATTTAGAGGGTTATGATAACACTGAATTTTTTTCTGTGTATTCAAACTATTCCATCCTAAGTTTCCACAGATCTATCCAAACCAAGCTCACTGCCATTGAATCAATGCTAACTCATATCGACCCTACAGGACATGGGTAAAATTGTACCTGTGAGGTTCTGAGAATGTACCTCTTTACAGAGTAGAGTCCCATCTTTCTCCCGAAGAGCAGCCGGTGATTTCAAAATACCGACCGTGCAATTAGCAGCCCAATGTGTAACCAAGAACTATTCAGGGAAGCTAGAGGGAGAGCATGAAAAGAAATGAGTAGTTGAGGTGGCTGGATGCACATCCATCCCTTTGTTCTACTCTCTATGACTTTTTCTGAGTTCATTCAAAATGTAAATTAAGACACAAAATAGAATTCTACCCAACCCTGCTATATGCCTAAACAGTATCCATTTTTCTCATTCTTACTACTAATAGAAGCTCAATTTTGTTTAGGGTGATAATGTACCTACTTAAATCGCTCACTCCTAGGCTCCCTTGCAGCTATGCATGAGCATTTGACCCAGTTTGGGCTAAATATGTGTAGGTGAAAGATACTGAGTAGGACTCCCAAGAAAGTTTTTGTTGTTGTTTAAGGCAAAACACTTGTCTGGCATAACCCATTTCATTTTTGTCCTTGGCTCTTCTGCTGTCATGCTCCCTAGTCAGAATATTGAAAGATGGGAGAGTCACATAGGTTACATGAGTTTGGCAGACCAAAAAGCATGCATTTTCCTATATCCAAGATGAGTCCCTGAGCAAATACGCCAGACCTAGGCTACCTATTTCAAGACTTACTATTATATAAGACAAAACCCCTGTGTGGTGCAAAGGGTTAACACAATTCACTGCTAAGCCAAAGATGCCTTGGAAGAAAAACCTGGCAATCTACATTTAAAAATTCAGCCCTTGAAAACCTCATGGAGCACAGTTCTACCTGAATCATATGGGGTAACTGTAAATCAGAATCAATTCAGTGGCAACTGGTTTGGTATTTTTGGTGTTAATATAAGAAAAATGAAGCTTTTGTGATTAGACCACTAGTGTCGGTTTGTTTTTTCCCATGTAGCCAGATGCAATTTGGACTGATAGAGAAATAATTAAAAGAATGTAGAGTTAAGTAAGCGTAATGATTATGGAACTAATCATTTAGCAATGGGCTGCTCAGTAATTCAAATGCACCAGTCACTCAGGGGGAGAAAAGTGAAGCTCTCTGCTTCTGTAAAGATTTACAGTCTTGGAAGCCCTATATGGGGTTGCTATAAGTTGTAATCACCTTGATAGCATTGTATTTGAGTTTGGTGACTAGTATGTAAGCTTTGAGGGGGTAGTAATAGATACTTTGAATACTATTCTTAGCACTATAGGTATTATGTCCTTTGCAAATGGGTAAACGAACAAAAGCGATATTCATTTTGTGTTTTCTGTAGTTTGCCTTATTCTTCCAAGAAGATTCCTCAAGTGTTAAGACCCAGTCTTCTCTGGCATACTTGAATAAAAGAATAACTGATAGACACAGACTTGAAACCTGGCCTGTGTGATCTTGGGTGTGTCACTGTTTTTCAATCCATTTCTCATCTGTGAACTGGGGATTACACACGTAGCCCACATGGTTGTTTTGGAGATTCAGAGTAATGTGTGTGTCTTGGATTGAGTGTCCTTGCATGCCGAGCTTATTCCTCAGGCCTGGGTGCAGGGAGTCTATTTGAGATCTGATGGCAGGGAGTGGGAATAGGAAAGCGGATGCAAGACTGAGTTAGGGGGAGAAGCAATCACAATGGGAACGGGGTGTTGAGGCTTTTAATGTAGGATACAGGGGCTTGATTCCCCCAGGACTTCTGAGGAACATGGGTTCTGTCCTAGAATTGCCTACCAGAAACAGGAGGCTGGGCTCTTCTTCGCCTGTAGTGGTGTTGAGCATTCCTCCTAGTACGGTGACCTCTCCTACCTTCCTGGGTTTGGCTTTCCATGCCTTTGAAAAGGCTTCGAGGCAGGACATGGAGAGCTGCCTGCTGCACAGTTGTGATAAGACACCATTTCAGCTGGAGCCTGCACTTACATAGAGCCGTTCGCCACTGCTATGATGGATATCAGGAGGAGCCCTGGAAGTGCAGTGGTTAAAAGTTGGTTTGCTAACTTCAAGGTCAGCAGTTCAAAACTACTAGCTCCAAGGAAGAAAGATGGGGTTTTCTACTCCAATAAAGAGTTGTAGTGTTTGAAACTCGCAGGGTGCAATTGTACACTGCCCCACAGGATCGCTATGAGTCGGTATTGACTGAAAGGCAGTGAGATGGTGTCAGAGATGGGTCAAAGAATGTGGCATGGCAACCCTAAGAATCTGCTACAGAACCATAAAGTTCCTGGGATAGATGAGTTTATTGTGCTTGGCCTTTTAAAACCATCAAACGGGCAACAGTTAGAAAGACAAACATACCAAGTGTCATTGGAGATCGGGGGAAAGCAGAGATACACTGCTAATGATGCAGGTTTGCTGCACATCAATCTAGCAGAGCTTAGTGAAAGCCCATTGAATGGACCCTAGGACCTAGTGAGCCCCTCCTGGGCGTACAACCAAAGAAGCGCAGTCACTGAGTTGACTTTCATTCCTCGTGACCCTATCAAACAAAGCTGAATGGTCCCATGATGTTTTCAAGGCTTCTATTGGGAAGAAGACAGCCGTGCCTTTATCCCACAGTGTGTGGAAGACGGCTTCAAACTACTGACCTTTGGGTTAGCAGCCAAGCACTTAATATCTCCCCCATCAAAGCTCTCTCCTGGATGTAGAAAAACAAACAAAACCCCAGTTGATTCTTCCTCATTAGCAACCCTACATGGCACAGTAGAATTAATGCTTTAGGTTTACAAAACTAAATTCTTACGACAGCAGACAGCCTCTCTTTGCTCCATGGAATAGCTGGTGGGTTGGAACTGCTCACCTTGGGGTTAGCAGCCCAACGCATAATTCCTGGGTATATAGGCCAAGCTTTTTATCCAATTCACAGGGCCCCTGGGGCATTTTTACAAGAATGGTCACCACACTGATACCTGCAGTAGAGAAGAGTTGGTGCCGAATTGGATGCCAATCAACAGACAACTGAAGAAGGAAACAAAAGAAAGATGATGATTGCTCATGACCAAGTGGCACGCAGCAGCACATGCAATTGATATGCAGCATGGCAATAACTCTTAATGACATTGCAAGGAGTTGAAAAGGTCAGAAACTGAATGAGATTTATATTGCAGTACCATTCATGGAAGCTTAAAGCCCATTCACCAAGCAGCATGGTCTAGTGCACATGGCAGCATGGTCTAGTGCACATGGCTGTATGCCTATAAGGACACGCACACACCAAGCACCCAGCAGGGGGTATTAGTCTGAAGAGGGGAATGGAAGTGATGTGAATGTGGAAAAGGAGGGACAAAACACAAGCAGGTTCACGGTGTGCTAGGTGCTCCCTAAAACTAAGGGCTGGGGCGCAGATGCCTGAGGCTCCAAAAGCTTAAGGGTTGGGGCGTCGCAGGCCTGGGGCTCCCAAATCCTAAGGCCTGGTGCGCCACAGGTCTGGCGCTCCCAAAGCCTCAGGGCTGGGGCGCCCCAGGCCTGGGGTTTCAAAGCCTAAGGGCTGGGGCGCCCCAGGTCTGGGGCTACTTAAGCCTAAGGGCTGGGGCGCCCCAGGGCTGGGGCTCCCAAAACCTATGGGCTGGGGCATCCCAGTCCTGGTGCTCCCAAAGCCTAAGGGCTGGGGCGCCCCAGTCCTTGGGCTCCCAAAGCCTAAGGGCTGGGGCGCCCCTGGCCTGAGGCTCCCTAAGCCTAATGTCTGGGGTGGCCTAGGCCTGGGGCTCCCAAAGCCTAAGGGCTGGGGCGCCCCAGGACTGGGGCTAACTAAGCCTAAGTGCTGGGAGCCCCTGGCCTGGGGCTCCCTAAGGCTAAGGGCTGGGGCGACCCACGGCTGGGGCGGCCAAGGTCTGGGGATCACTTAGCCTAAGGGCTGCGGAGCCCCAGGCCTGGGGCACCCAAAGCCTAAGGGCTGCGGCGCCCCAGGCCTTGGGCTCCCAAAACCTAAGGGCTGGGGCGCCCCATGCCTGGGGCTCCTAAAGCCAAAGGGCTGGGGCACCCCAGGGTGGGGCTCCCTAAGCATAAAGGCTGGGGCACCCCAGGCCTGGGGCTCCCTAAGCCTAAATGTTGGGGCGCCCCAGGCCAGGGGCTCCCTAAGTTAAAGAGCTAGGGCTCACCAGGCCTGGGCCTCCCTAAGCCTAAGGGTTGGGGCGCCCAAAGCCTGGGGCTCCCAAAGTGTCAGGGCGGGGGCGCCCCAGGCCTGGGGCTTGAAAAGCCTAAGGGGTGGGGCACCCCAGGCCCGGGACTCTCTAAGCCCAAGGGCTGGGGCGCCCGAGGCCTGGGGCTCCCAAAGCCCAAGGAATGAGGAGTCCCAGGCCTGGGACTCACAAAGCCTAAGGGCTGGGGCGACCCACGGCTGGGGCGGCCAAAGTCTGGGGCTCCCAAAGTGAAAGGACGTGGGCGCCCCAGGCCTGGGCATCCCCAATCCTAAGGGCTGGGGCGCCCTAGGCCTGGGGCTCCCAAAGCCTAAAGCCTGGGGCGCCCCAACTGTGGCTAACTAAGCCTAATGGCTGGGCGTCTCAGGCCTGGGGCTCCCTAAGGCTAAAGGCTGGGGAGACCCAGGGCTGGGGCGCCCCAGGAGTGAGGCTCCGTAAGCCTAAGGGCTGGGGTACCCCAGGCCTGGGGCTCCCTAAGCCTAAAGGCTGCGGCGCCCCAGGCCTGGGTCTCCCAAAGCCTAAGGGCTGGGGCGCCCCAGGGTGGGGCTCCCTAAGCCTAAGGGCTGGGGTACCCCAGGCCTGTGACTCTCTAAGCCCAAGGGTTGGGGCGCCTCAGGCCGGGGGCTCCCTAAATCTAAGAGCTGGGGCTCACCAGGCCTGGGACTCCCAAACCCTAAGTGCTGGGGCGCCCCAGGCCTGGGGCTCTCTAAGCCTAATTGCTGAGGCATCCCAGGCCTGGGGCACACTAATCCTAAGGGCTGGGGCGCCACAGGCATGGGGCTCCCTAAGCCTAAAGGCTGGGGTGCCCCAGTTCTGGGCTTACTTAAGCCTAAGGGCTGGGGCGCCCCAGGCCTGGGGATCAAAAAACCTATGTGCTGGGCCGTCCCAGTCCTGGTGCTCCCAAAGCCTAAGGCCTGGGGCGCCCCAGCCCTTAAGCCTGGGAGCCTCAGGCCTGGGGCTATCTCAGGCTAAGGGCTGGGGCGACCCACGGCTGGGGCGGCCAAGGTCTGGGGCTCCCTAAGCATAAGGGCTGCGGCGCCCCAGGCCTGGGACTCCCAAAGCCTAAGGGCTGGGTCGCCCTAGGCCTTGGGCTCCCACAGCCTAAGGGTTGGGGTGCCCCATGCCAGGGGCTCCCTAAGCTTTAGGGCTGGGGCGCCCCAGGCCTGAGGCTCCATAAGCCTAAGGGCTGGGGCGCCCTACCCTGGAGCTCCCAAAGCCTAAAGGCTGGGGCGCCCCAGGACTGGGGCTCCCAAAGCCTAAGGGCTGCGGCGACCCAGGCCTGGGGCTCCCTAAGCCTAAGGGCTGGAGCGCCACAGGCCTGGGGTTCCCTAAGCCTAAAGGCTGGGGCGCCGCAGGACTGGGGTTCCCAAAGCCTTAAGGCTGGGGCGCTCGAGGCTTGGACATCCCCAATCCTAAGGGCTGGGGCGCCCCAGGCTTGGGGCTCCCAAAGCCTAAGGGCTTGGGCGACCCAGGCCTGGGCTCCCTAAGCCTAAGGGCTGTAGCGCCACAGGCCTGGGGTTCCCTAAGCCTAAGGGCTGGGGCGCCCCAGGACTGGGGTTCCCAAAGCCTAAGGGCTGGGGTGCCCCAGGCATGGGCATCCCTAATCCTAAGGGCTGTGGCGCCCCAGGCCTGGGGCTCCCTAAGCCTAATTGCTGGGGCGCCCCAGGTCTGGGGCTTTCTAAGCTTAAGGGCTGGGGCAACCCAGGCCTGGGGCTCCTTAAGCCTAATTGCTGGGGCGCCTCAGGTCTCGGGCTCAATAAGCCTAAGGGCTGGGGCGACCCTGGCCTGGGGCTCCCTAAGTCTAAGAGCTGGGGCTCACCAGGCCTGGGGCTCCTTAAGCCTAATTGCTGGGGCGCCTCAGGTATCGGGCTCAATAAGCCTAAGGGCTGGGGCGAACCTGGCCTGGGGCTCCCTAACTCTAAGAGCTGGGGCTCACCAGGCCTGGAGCTCCCTACGCCTAATGGCGGGGGCGCCCCAGGCCTGGCGCTTCCAAAAACTATGGGCTTGGCGTCCCTGGCCTGGGGCTCCCAAATCTTAATGGCTGGGGCACCCCAGGACTGGGGCTCCCTAAAACTAAGGTCTTGGGCGCCCATGCCTGGGGCTCCAAAAGCGTAAGGGTTGGGGCGTCGCAGGCCTGGGGCTCCCAAATACTAAAGGCTGGGGCGCCACTGTCCTGGCACTCCCAAAGCCTAAGGTCTGGGGCGCCCCAGGCCTGGGGCTCCCTAAGCCTTAAGGCTGGGGCGCCCCAGGCCTGGGGTTCCAAAGCCTAAGTGCTGGGGTGCCCCAGGTCTGGGGCTACTTAAGCCTAAGTGCTGGGGCGCTCCAGCCTGGGGCTCCGAAAACCTATGGGCTGGGGCATCCCAATCCTGGTGCTCCCAAAGCCTAATGGCTGAGGCGCCCCAGTCCTTGGGCTCCCAAAGCCTAAGGGCTGTAGCGCCCCAGGCCTAGGGCTCCCCAAGCCTAAGGGCTTGGGCGCCACGGCCTCGGGCTCCCAAAGCCTAAGGGCTGGGGCGCCCCTGGCCTGAGACTCTCTAAGCCTAAGGGCTGGGGCGCCCTAGTCCTGGGGCTCCCAAAGCCTAAGGGCTGGGGCACCCCAGGACTGGGGCTAACTAAGTCTAAGTGCTGGGCGCCCCAGGCCTGGGGCTATCTAAGGCTAAGGGCTGCCGCGCCCCAGGCCTGGGGCTCCCAAAGCCTAGAGGGCTGGGGCGCCCCAGGCCTGGGGCTCCCAAAACTTAAGGGCTGGGGCACCCCAGGCCTGGGGCTCCTAAAGCCTAAGGGCTGGGGCTACCCAGGCTGGGGCTCACTAAGTTAAAGAGCTGGGGCTCACCAGGCCTGGGGCTCCCTAAGCGTAAGGGCTGGGGCGCCCCTAGCCTGGGGCTTCCAAAGCGTAAGGGCGGGGGCGCCCCAGGCCTGGGGCTCGAAAAGCCTAAGGGATGGGGCACCCCAGGTCTGGGACTCTCTAAGCCCAAGGGCTGGGGCGCCCGAAGCCTGGGGCTCCCAAAACCCAAGGAATGAGGAGTCCCACCTGGGGCTCACAAAGCCTAAGGGCTGGGGCGCCCCAGGCCTGGGGCTGCCTAAGCCTAATTGCTGGGGCGCCACATGTCTGGGGCTCTCTAAGCCTAAGGGCTGGAGCGACCCAGGCCTGGGGCTCCCTAAGCCTAATTGCTGAGGCGTCCCAGGCCTGGGGCACCCTAAGCCTAAGGGCTGGGGCGCCGCAGGCATGGGGCTCCCTAAGCCTAAAGACTGGGGCGCCCCAGGTCTGGGCTTACTTAAGCCTAAGGGCTGGGGCGCCCCAGGCCTGGGGCTCAAAAAACCTATATGCTGGGCCGTCCCAGTCCTGGTGCTCCCAAAGCCTAAGGGTTGGGGCGCCCCAGGCCTGAGGCTCCCAGGGTTAAGGGCTGGGGCGCCCCAGGCCTGAGGCTAACAGGCTTAAGGGCTCGGGCGCCACAGGCCTGGGACTCCCTAAGCCTAAGGGCTGGGGCGCCCCAGGCCTTGGGCTCCCACAGCCTAAGGGTTGGGGTGCCCCATGCCAGGGGCTCCCTAAGCCTTAGGGCTGGGGAGCCCCAGGCCTGAGGCTCCATAAGCCTAAGGACTGGGGCGCCCTAGGCCTGGGGCTCCCAAAGCCTAAAGGCTGGGGCGCCCCAGGACTGTGGCTAACTAAGCCTAATGGCTAGGCGCCTTAGGCCTGGGGCTCCCTAAGGCTAAGGGCTGGGGAGACCCAGGGCTGGGGCTCCCCAGGTCTGGGGCTCCCTAAGCCTAAGGGCTGCGGCGCCCCAGGCCTGGGGCTCCCAGAGCCTAAGGGCTGGGGCGACCCAGGCCTGGGGCTCCCTAAGCCTAAGGGCTGGGGCGCCCCAGGCATGGGGTTCCCTAATCCTTAAGGCTGGGGCGCCCTAGGCCTGGGGTTCCAAAGCCTAAGGGCTGGTGCGCCCCAGGTCTGGGGCTACTTAAGCCTAAGGGCTGGGGCGCCCCAGGCCTTGGGTTACCAACTCCTAAGGGCTGGGGCGCCCCAGGCCTGGGGCTCCCAAAGCCTAAGGGCTTGGGCGCCACGCCTCGAGCTCCCAAAGCATAAGGGCTGGGGCGCCCCAGGGTGGGGCTCCCAAAGCCCAAGGAATGAGGAGTCCCAGGCTTGGGGCTCACAAAGCCTAAGGGCTGGGGCGCCCAAGGCCTGGGGCTGCCTAAGTCTAATGGCTGGGGCGCCCCAGGCCTGGGGCTGCCTAAGCCTAATTGCTGGGGCCCCGCATGTCTGGGGCTCTCTAAGCCTAAGGCCTGGGGCGGCCCAGGCCTGGGGCTCCCTAAGCCTAAATGCTGGGGCGCACCAGGTCTGGGGCTCTGTAAGACTAAGGGCTGGGATGCCTCAGATCAGGGGCTCCCTAAGTCTAAGAGCTGGGGCTCACCAGGCCTGGGGCTCTCAAAGCCTAACGGCTGGGGCGCCCAAGGCCTGAGGCTCCCAAAGCCCAAGGGCTGAGGCGTCCCTGGCCTGGGGCACCCTAAGCCTAAAGTGTGGGGTGCCCCAGGCCTGGGGCTCCCAAAGCCTAAGGGCTGCGGAGCCCCAGGCCTGGGGCTCCCAAAGCCTAAGGGCTGGGGCGCCCCAGTCCTGGGGCTCCCAAAGCCTAAGGGCTGCGGAGCCCCAGGCCTGGGGCTCCCAAAACCTAAGGGCTGGTGCGCCCCAGTCCTGGGGCTCCCAAAGCCTAAAGGCTGGGGCGCCTCAGGCCTGGGGCTCCCTAAGCCTAAGGACTGGGGCGCCCCAGGCTTGGGACTCCCAAATCCTAAGGGCTGGGGAGACACAGGCCTGGGGCTCCCTAAGCCTAAGGGCTGGAGCGCCACAGGCCTGGGGTTCCCTAAGCTTAAGGGCTGGGGCTCCCCAGGACTGGGGTTCCCAAAGCCTAAGGGCTGAGGCGCCCCAGGCCTGGGCATGCCTAATCCTAAGGGCTGGGGCGCCCCAGTCTTGGGGCTCCCAAAGCCTAAGGGCTGGGGCGACCCAGGCCTGGGGCTCCCTAAGCCTAAGGGCTGGAGCGCCACAGGCCTGGGGTTCCCTAAGCCTAAGGGCTGGGGTGCCCCAGGACTGGGGCTCAATAAGCCTAAGGGCTGGGGCGACCCTGGCCTGGGGCTTCCTAAGTCTAAGAGCTGGGGCTCACCAGGCCTGGGGCTCCCTACACCTAATGGCGGGGGCGCCCCAGGCCTGGCGCTCCCTAAAACTAAGGGCTGGGGCGCAGATGCCTGGGGCTCCAAAAGCTTAAGGGTTGGGGCGTCGCAGGCCTGGGGCTCCCAAATCCTAAGGGCTGGTGCGCCACAGGCCTGGCGCTCCCAAAACCTCAGGGCTGGGGCGCCCCAGGCCTGGGGTTTCAAAGCCTAAGGGCTGGGGCGCCCCAGGGCTGGGCCTCCCAAAACCTATGGGCTGGGGCATCCCAGTCCTTGTGCTCCCAAAGCCTAAGGCCTGGGGCGCCCCAGTCCTTGGGCTCCCAAAGCCTAATGGCAGGGGTGCCCTAGGCCTGGGGCTCCCAAAGCCTAAGGGCTGGGACGCCCCAGGACTGGGGCTAACTAAGCCTAAGGCTAAGGGCTGGGGCGACCCACGGTTGGGGCGGCCAAGGTCTGGGGATCCCTTAGCCTAAGGGCTGCGGAGCCCCACCTGGGGCTCCCAAAGCCTAAGGGCTGCAGCGCCCCAGGCCTGGGGCTCCCAAAGCCTAAGGGCGGGGGCGCCCCAGGCCTTGGGCTCCCAAAACCTAAGGGCTGGGGCGCCCCATGCCTGGGGCTCCTAAAGCCTAAGGGCTGGGGCGCCCCAGGGTGGGGCTCCCTAAGCCTAAAGGCTGGGGCACCCCAGGCCTGGGGCTCCCTAAGCCTAAGTGTTGGGGCGCCCCAGGCCAGGGGCTCCCTAAGTTAAAGAGCTAGGGCTCACCAGGCCTGGGCCTCCCTAAGCCTAAGGGCTGGGGCGCCCCAAGCCTGGGGCTCCCAAAGTGTAAGGGCGGGGGCACCCCAGGCCTGGGGCTTGAAAAGCCTAAGGTCTGGGGCACCCCAGGCCTGGGACTCTCTGAGCCCAAGGGCTGGGACGCCCGAGGCCTGGGGCTCCCAAAGCCCAAGGAATGAGGAGTCCCAAGCCTGGGGCTGCCTAAGCCTCATTGCTGGGGCGCCGCATGACTGGGGCTCTCTAAGCGTAAGGGCTGGGGCGACCCAGGCCTGGGGTTCCCTAAGCCTAAGTGCTGGGGTGCCACAGGCCAGGGGCTCCCTAAGTCTAAGACCTGGGGTTCACCAGGCCTGGGGCTCCCAAAGCCTAAGGGCTGGGGCGCCCCAGGCCTGGGGCTCCCAAAGCCAATGGCTGAGGCGTCCCAGACCTGGGGCACCCTAAGCCTAAGGGCTGGGGCGCCGCAGGCATGGGGCTCCCTAAGCCTAAGGGCTGGGGAGCCCCAGGTGAGGGGCTACTTAAGCCTAAGGGCTGGGGCGCCCCAAGGCCTGGGGCTCCCAAAGCGTAAGGGCGGAGGTGCCCCAGGTCTGGGGCTCGAAAAGCCTAAGGGCTGGGGCACCCCAGGTCTGGGACTCTCTAAGCCCAAGGGCTGGGGCGCCCGAGGCCTGGGGCTCCCAAAACCCAAGGAATGAAGAGTCCCTGGCCCGGGGCTCACAAAGCCTAAATGCTGGGGCACCCCAGGCCTGGGGCTCCCTAAGTCTAATGGCTGGGGCTCCCGAGGCCTGGGGCTGCCTAAGCCTAATTACTGGGGCGCCGCATGTCTGGGGCTCTCTAAGCCTAAGGGCTGGGGTGACCCAGGCCTGGGGCTCCCTAAGCCTAATTGCTGAGGCATCCCAGGCCTGGGGCACCCTAAGCCTAAGGGCTGGGGCGCCGCAGGCATGGGGCTCCCTAAGCCTAAAGGCTGGGGCGCCCCATGTCTGGGCATACTTAAGCCTAAGGGCTGGGGCGCCCCAGGCCAGGGGCTCAAAAAACCTATGTGCTGGGCCGTCCCAGTCCTGGTGCTCCCAAAGCCTAAGGGATGGGACGCCCCAGACCTGAGGCTCCCAGGCTTAAGGGCTGGGGCGCCCCAGGCCTGAGGCTAACAGGCTTAAGGGCTGGGGTGCCCCAGGCCTGGGACTCCCTAAGCCTAAATGCTGGGGCGCACCAGGTCTGGGGCTCTGTAAGACTAAGGGCTGGGACGCCTCAGATCAGGGGCTCCCTAAGTCTAAGAGCTGGGGCTCACCAGGCCTGTGGCTCCCAAAGCCTAAGGGCTTGGGCGCCACGGCCTCGGGCTCCCAAAGCCTAAGGGCTGGGGCGCCCCTGGCCTGAGGCTCCCTAAGCCTAATGGCTGGGGTGCCCTAGGCCTGGGGCTCCCAAATCCTAAGGGCTGTGGCGCCCCAGGACTGGGGCTAACTAAGCCTACGTTCTGGGAGCCCCTGGCCTGGGGCTCCCTAAGGCTAAGGGCTGGGGCGACCCACGGCTGGGGCGGCCAAGGTCTGTGGATCCCTTAGCCTAAGGGCTGCGGAGCCCCAGGCCTGGGGCTCCTAAAACCTAAGGGCTGCAGAGCCCCAGGCCTGGGGCTCCCAAAGCCTAAGGGCTGGGGCGCCCCAGGACTGGGGCTCCCAAAGCCTAAGGACTGGGGCGACCCAGGCCTGGGGCTCCCTAAGCCTAAGGGCTGGAGCGCCACAGGCCTGGGGTTCCCTAAGCCTAAAGGCTGGGGCGCCCTGGACTGGGGTTCCCAAAGCCTTAAGGCTGGGGCGCTGCAGGCTTGGGCATCCCCAATCCTAAGGGCTGGGGCGCCCCAGGCTTGGGGCTCCCAAAGCCTAAGGGCTTGGGCGACCCAGGCCTGGGGCTTCCTAAGCCTAAGGGCTGTAGCGCCACAAGCCTGGCGTTCCCTAAGCCTAAGGGCAAGGGCGCCCCTGGACTGGGGTTCCCAAAGCCTAAGGGCTGGGGTGCCCCAGGCATGGGCATCCCTAATCCTAAGGGCTGTGGCGCCCCAGGCCTGGGGCTCCCTAAGCCTAATTGCTGGGGCGCCCCAGGTCTGGGGCTTTCTAAGCTTAAGGGATGGGACAACCCAGGCCTGGGGCTCCTTAAGCCTAATTGCTGGGGCGCCTCAGGTCTGGGGATCAATAAGCCTAAGGGCTGGGGCGACCCTGGCCTGGGGCTCCCTAAGTCTAAGAGCTGGGGCTCACCAGGCCTGGGGCTCCCTACGCCTAATGGCGGGGGTGCCCCAGGCCTGGCGCTTCCAAAAACTATGGGCTTGGCGTCCCTGGCCTGGGGCTCCCAAAGCCTAATGGCTGGGGCGCCCCAGGACTGGGGCTCCCTAAAACTAAGGTCTGGGGCGCCCATGCCTGGGGCTCCAAAAGCTTAAGCGCTGCGGCGCCCCAAGCCTGGGGCTCCCAAAGCCTAAGGGCTGCGGCGCCCCAGGCCTGGGGCTCCCAAAGCCTAAGGGCAGGGCGCCCCAGGCCTGGGGCTCCCAAAACTTAAGGGCTGGGGCACCCCAGGCCTGGGGCTCCTAAAACCTAAGGGCTGGGCAAACCCAGGGTGGGGCTCCCTAAGCCTAAAGGCTGGGACACCCCTGTCCTGGGGCTCCCTAAGCCTAAGTGTTGGGGCTCCCCAGGCGGGTCCTCACTAAGTTAAAGAGCTGGGGCTCACCAGGCCTGGGGCTCCCTAAGCCTAAGGCTGGGGCGCCCCAAGCCTGGGGCTCCCAAAGCGTAAGGGCGGGGGCGCCCCAGGCCTGGGGCTCGAAAAGCCTAAGGGATGGGGCACCCCAGGTCTGGGACTCTCTACGCCCAAGGGCTGGGGCGCCCGAGGACTGGGGCTCCCAAAACCCAAGGAATGAGGAGTCCCAGGCCTGGGGCTCACAAAGCCTAAGGCCTGGGGCTGCCTAAGCCTAATTGCTGGGGCGCCACATGTCTGGGGCTCTCTAAGCCTAAGGGCTGGGGCGACCCAGGCCTGGGGCTCCCTAAGCCTAATTGCTGAGGAGTCCCAGGCCTGGGGCACCCTAAGCCTAAGGGCTGGGGCGCCGCAGGAATGGGGCTCCCAAAGCCTAAAGGCTGGGGCGCCCCAGGTCTGGTCTTACTTAAGCCTAAGGGCTGGGGCGCCCCAGGCCTGGGGCTCAAAAAACCTGTGTGCTGGGCCGTCCCAGTCTTGGTACTCCCAAAGCCTAAGGGTTGGGGCGCCCCAGGCCTGAGGCTCCCAGGCTTAAGGGCTGGGCGCCCCAGGCCTGAGGCTAACAGGATTAAGGGCTCGGGCGCCACAGGCCTGGGACTCCCTAAGCCTAAGGACTGGGGCGCCCTAGGCCTGGGCCTCCCAAAGCCTAAAGGCTGGGGCGCCCCAGGACTGTGGCTAACTAAGCCTAATGCCTAGGCGCCTGAGGCCTGGGGCTACCTAAGGCTAAGGGCTGGGGAGACCCAGGGCTGGGGCGCCCCAGGTCTAGGGCTCCCAAATCCTAAGGGCTGCGGCGCCCCAAGCCTGGGGCTCCCAAAGCCTAAGGGCTGCGGCGCCCCAGGCCTGGGGCTCAAAAAGCCTAAAGGCTGCGGCCCCCCAGGCCTGGGGCTCAAAAAGCCTAAAGGCTGCGGCCCCCCAGGCCTGGGGCTCCCTAAGCCTAAGGGCTGGGGCGCCCCAGGCATGGGGTTCGCTGATCCTTAAGGCTGGGGCGCCCTAGGCCTGGGGTTCCAAATCCTAAGGGCTGGTGCGCCCCAGGTGTGGGGCTACTTAAGCCTAAGGGCTGGGGCGCCCCAGGCCTTGTGTCACCAATTCCTAAGGGCTGGGGCGCCCCAGGCCTGGGGCTCCCAAAGCCTAAGGGCTTGGGTGCCACGCCTCAGCTCCCAAAGCCTAAGGGCTGGGGCGTCCCAGGCCTGGGGCTCCCAAAGCATAAGGGCTGGAGCGCCCCAGGGTGGGATTCCCAAAGCCTAAGGGCTGGGGCACCCCAGGCCTGGGACTCTCTAAGCCCAATGGCTGGGGCGCCCGAGGCCTGGGGCTCCCAAAGCCCAAGGAATGAGGAGTCCCAGGCCTGGGGCTCACAAAGCTTAAGGGCTGGGGTGCCCAAGGCCTGGGGCTCCCTAAGTCTAATGGCTGGGGCGCCCCAGGCCTGGGGCTGCCTAAGCCTAATTGCTGGGGCCCCGCATGTCTGGGGCTCTCTAAGCCTAAGGCCTGGGGCGGCCCAGGCCTGGAGCTCCCTAAGCCTAAATGCTGGGGCGCACCAGGTCTGGGGCTCTGTAAGACTAAGGGCTGGGGCGCCTCAGATCAGGGGCTCCCTAAGTCTAAGAGCTGGGGCTCACCAGGCCTGGGGCTCTCAAAGCCTAAGGGCTGGGGCGCCCAAGGCCTGGGGCTCCCAAAGCCCAAGGGCTGAGGCGTCCCTGGCCTGGGGCACCCTAAGCCTAAAATGTGGGGCGCCCCAAGCCTGGGACTCCCTAAGCCTAAGGGCTGGGGTGCCCCAGGCCTGGGGCTCCCAAAGCCTAAGGGCTGCGGAGCCCCAGGCCTGGGGCTCCCAAAGCCTAAGGGCTGGGGCGCCCCAGTGCTGGGGCTCCCAAAGCCTAAAGGCTGGGGCACCTCAGGCCTGGGGCTCCCTAAGCCTAAGGACTGGGGCGCCCCAGGCTTGGGGCTCCCAAAGCCTAAGGGCTGGGGCGACACAGGCCTGGGGCTCCCTAAGCCTAAGGGCTGGAGCGCCAGAGGCCTGGGGTTCCCTAAGCTTAAAGGCTGGGGCGCCCCAGGACTGGGGTTCCAAAGCCTAAGGGCTGGGGCGCCCCAGGCCTGGGCATCCCTAATTCTAAGGGCTGGGGCGCCCCAGGCTTGGGGCTCCCAAAGCCTAAGGGCTGGGGCGACCCAGGCCTGGGGCTCCCTAAGCCTAAGGGCTGGAGCGCCACAGGCCTGGGGTTCCGTAAGTCTAAGGGCTGGGGCGCCCCAGGTCTGGGGCTCAATAAGCCTAAGGGCTGGGGCGACCCTGGCCTGGGGCTTCCTAAGTCTAAGAGCTGGGGCTCACCAGGCCTGGGGCTCCCTAAAACTAAGGGCTGGGGCGCAGATGCCTGAGGCTCCAAAAGCTTAAGGGTTGGGGCGTCGCAGGCCTGAGGCTCCCAAATCCTAAGGGCTGGTGCGCCACAGGCCTGGCGCTCCCAAAGCCTCAGGGCTGGGGCGCCCCAGGCCTGGGGTTTCAAAGCCTAAGGGCTGGGGCGCCCTGGTCTGGGGCTACTTAAGCCTAAGGGCTGGGGCGCCCCAGGGCTGGGGCTGCCTAAGCCTAATTGCTGGGGCGCCGCATGTCTGGGGCTCTCTAAGCCTAAGGGCTGGGGCGACCCAGGCCTGGGGCTCCCTAAGCCTAAGTGCTGGGGCGCCACAGGCCAGGGGCTCCTTAAGTCTAAGGGCTGGGGCGCCCCAGGTGTGGGGCTACTTAAGCCTAAGGGCTAGGGCGCCCCAAGGCTTGGGGTTCCCAAAGCGTAAGGGCGGAGGCGCCCCAGGCCTGGGGCTCGAAAAGCCTAAAGGCTGGGGCACCCCTGGTCTGGGACTCTCTAAGCCCAAGGGCTGGGGCGCCCGAGGCCTGGGGCTCCCAAAACCCAAGGAATGAGGAGTCCCTGGCCTGGGGCTCACAAAGCCTAAGGGCTGGGGCGCCCCAGGCCTGGGGCTCCCTAAGTCTAATGGCTGGGGCGCCCCAGGCCTGGGGCTGCCTAAGCCTAATTGCTGGGGCGCCGCATGTCTGGGGCTCTCTAAGCCTAAGGGCTGGGGCGACCCAGGCCTGGGGCTTCCTTAGCCTAATTGCTGAGGCGTCCCAGGCCTGGGGCACCCTAAGTTAAAGGGCTGGGGCGCCACATGCATGGGGCTCCCTAAGCCTAAAGGCTGGGGCGCCCCAGGTCTGGGCTTACTTAAGCCTAAGGGCTGGGGCGCCCCAGGCCTGGGGCTCAAAAAACCTATGTGCTGGGCCGTCCCAATCCTGGTGCTCCCAAAGCCTAAGGGCTGGCGCGCCCCAGGCCTGGGGCTGCCAAAGCCTAAGCGCTGGGGCGCCCCAGGTCTTGGGCTCCCAAAGCCCAAGGGCTGGGGCGCCCCAGGCATGGGGCTCCCAAGCTTAAGAGTTGGGGCGCCCAGGCCTGGGGCTCCCTAAGCCTAAGGGCTGGGGCGCCCCAGGCCTTGGGCTCCCACAGCCTAAGGGCTGGAGTACCCCATGCCAGGGGCTCCCAAAGCCTAAGGGCTGGGGCGCCCCAGGCCTGGGGCTCCCAAGCTTAAGAGCTGGGGCGCCCCAGGCCTGGGGCTACCTAAGCCTAAGTGCTGTGGCGCCCCAGGCCTGGGGTTCCAAAAGCCTAAGGGCTGGGGTGCTACAGGCCTGGGGCTCCCAAGCTTAAGAGCTGGGGCGCCCCAGGCCTGGGGCTCCCTAAGCCTAAGGGCTTGGGCGCCCCAGGCCTTGGGCTCCCACAGCCTAAGGACTGGGGTGCCCCATGCCAGGGGCTCTGTAAGCCTTAGGGCTGGGGCGCCCCAGGCCTGAGGCTCCCTAAGCCTAAGGGCTGGGGCGTCCCAGGACTAGGGCTAACTAAGCCTAAGGGATGGGCGCCCCAGGTCTGGGGCTCCCTAAGCCTAAGGGCTGTGGCGCCCCGGGCCTGGGGCACCCTAAGCCTAAGGGCTAGGGCGCCCCAGGATGGGGCTCCCTAAGCTTAAGGGCTGGGGCGCCCCAGGCCAGGAGATCCCAAAGACTAAGGGCTGCGTCGCCCCAGCCCTGGGGTTCCCAAAGCCTAAGGGCTGGGGCGTCCCAGACCTGGGGCTCCCAAAGCCTAAGGGATTGGGCGCCCCAGGCCTGGGGCTCCCTAAGCCTAAGGGCTGGGGCACCTCAGGCCTCGGGATCCCTAAGCCTAAGTGCTGGGGCGCCCCAGGCCTGGAGCTCCCAAAGCCTAAAGGCTGGGGCGCCTCAGTCCTGGGGCTCCCTAAGCCTAAGGGCTGGGGCGCCCCAGGCTTGGGGCTCCCAAAGTCTAAGGGCTGGGGCGACGGGCCTGGGGCTCCCTAAGCCTAAGGGCTGGGGCGACACAGGCCGGAGGCTCCCTAAGTCTAAGACTGGGGGGGCCCAGGACTGGGGTTCCCAAAGCCTAAGGGCTGTACGCCCCAGGCCAGGGGCTCCTTAAGCCTAATTGCTGGGGCGACCCTGGCCTGAGGCTCCCTAAGCCTAAGGGCTGGGGCGCCCCAGGCCTGGGGCTCCCAAATCCTAAGAGCTGGGGCGCCCCAGGCCTGGGGCTCCCAAAACCTAAGGGCTGAGGCGCCTGATGCCTGGGGCTCCCAAAACCTAAGGGCTGAGTCGTCCTAGGCCTGGGGCTCCCTAAGCCTAAGTGCTGGGGCGCCCCAGGCATGGGGCTCCCTTAGCCTAAGTGCTGGGGCACCCGGGGCCAGGGGCTACATATGTCTAAGAGCTAGAGCTCACCAGGCCTGGGAATGCCTACGCCTAAGGGCGGGGGCGCCCTGGCCTGGGGTTCCCAAAGTCTAAGGGCTGGGGCACACCAGGCCTGGGGCTCCCAAATCTACGGGCTGGGGCGCCCCAGGCCTGGGGCAACCTAAGCCGAGGAGCTGGGGCGCCCCAGGCCTGGGGCTCCCAAAGCCTAAGGGCAGGGGCG
Organism: Tenrec ecaudatus; assembly: GCF_050624435.1. Lineage (NCBI taxonomy): Eukaryota > Metazoa > Chordata > Mammalia > Afrosoricida > Tenrecidae > Tenrec > Tenrec ecaudatus. The sequence goes on along the minus strand of NW_027458494.1, from coordinate 370,348 downwards.
ACCCAGGCCTGGGGCTCCCTAAGCCTAAGGGCTGGAGTGCCACAGGCCTGGGGTTCCCTAAGCCTAAAGGCTGGGGCGCTCCCAGGACTGGGGTTCCCAAACCCTAAGGGTTGGGGCGCCCCAGGCCTGGGGCCTCGTAAGCCTAATTGCTGGGGCACCCCAAATCTGGGGCTTTCTAAGCCTAAGGGGTGGGGCGACCCAGGCCTGGGTCTCCCTAAGCCTAAGAGTTGGGGCTCACTAGGCCTGGGGCTCACTACGCCTAATGGCGGGGGCGCCCAAGGCCTGGCGCTCCCAAAACCTATGGGCTTGGGCGTCCCGTGCCTGGGGCTCCCAAAGCCTAAGGGCTGTGGCGCCACAGGCCTGGCGCTCCCAAAGCCTAAGGGCTGGGGCGCTCCAGGCCTGGGGCTCCCTAAGCCTAAGGGCTGGGGCACCCCAGGCCTGGGGCTCCCTAAGCCTAAGGGCTGGGGCGCTCCAGGCCTGGGGCTCCCAAAGCCTAAGGGATTGGGCGCCCCAGGCCTGGGGCTCCCTAAGCCTAAAGGCTGGGGCGCCTCAGTCCTGGGGCTCCCTAAGCCTAAGGGCTGGGGCGCCCCAGGCTTGGGGCTCCCAAAGTCTAAGGGCTGGGGCGACGGGCCTGGGGCTCCCTAAGCCTAAGGGCTGGGGCGACACAGGCCTGAGGCTCCCTAAGTCTAAGACTGGGGCGGCCCAGGACTGGGGTTCCCAAAGCCTAAGGGCTGTACGCCCCAGGCCAGGGGCTCCTTAAGCCTAATTGCTGGGGCGACCCTGGCCTGAGGCTCCCTAAGCCTAAGGGCTGGGGCGAACCAGGCCTGGGGCTCCCAAATCCTAAGAGCTGGGGCGCCCCAGGCCTGGGGCTCCCAAAACCTAAGGGCTGAGGCGCCTGATGCCTGGGGCTCCCAAAACCTAAGGGCTGAGGCGTCCTAGGCCTGGGGCTCCCTAAGCCTAAGTGCTGGGGCGCCCCAGGCATGGGGCTCCCTTAGCCTAAGTGCTGGGGCACCCGGGGCCAGGGGCTACATATGTCTAAGAGCTAGAGCTCACCAGGCCTGGGAATGCCTACGCCTAAGGGCGGGGGCGCCCTGGCCTGGGGTTCCCAAAGTCTAAGGGCTGGGGCACACCAGGCCTGGGGCTCCCAAATCTACGGGCTGGGGCGCCCCAGGCCTGGGGCAACCTAAGCCGAGGAGCTGGGGCGCCCCAGGCCTGGGGCTCCCAAAGCCTAAGGGCAGGGGCGACCCAGGCCTGGGGCTCCCTAAGCCTAAGGGCTGGAGTGCCACAGGCCTGGGGTTCCCTAAGCCTAAAGGCTGGGGCGCTCCCAGGACTGGGGTTCCCAAACCCTAAGGGTTGGGGCGCCCCAGGCCTGGGGCTCCGTAAGCCTAATTGCTGGGGCACCCCAAATCTGGGGCTTTCTAAGCCTAAGGGGTGGGGCGACCCAGGACTGGGTCTCCCTAAGCCTAAGAGTTGGGGCTCACTAGGCCTGGGGCTCACTACGCCTAATGGCGGGGGCGCCCAAGGCCTGGCGCTCCCAAAACCTATGGGCTTGGGCGTCCCTTGCCTGGGGCTCCCAAAGCCTAAGGGCTGTGGCGCCACAGGCCTGGCGCTCCCAAAGCCTAAGGGCTGGGGCGCTCCAGGCCTGGGGCTCCCTAAGCCTAAGGGCTGGGGCACCCCAGGCCTGGGGCTCCCTAAGCCTAAGGGCTGGGGCGCTCCAGGCCTGGGGCTCCCTAAGCCTAAGGGCTGGGGCGCCCCAGGCCTGGGGCTCCCTAAGCCTAAGGGCTGGGGCGCCCCATGACTGGGGTTCCAATGCCTAAGGCCTGGGGCACCACAGGCCTGTCACTCCCAAAGTTAAGGGCTGGGGCGCCCCAGGTCTGGGGATCCCAAAGCCTAAGGGCTTGGGCACCCCAGGCCTGGGGCTCCCTAAACCTAAGGGCTGGGGTGCCCCATGCCAGGGGCTCCCTAAGCCTTAGTGCTGGGGCACCCCAGGCCTGAGGCTCCCTAAGCCTAAGGGCTGGGGCGCCCTAGGCCTGGGGCTAACTATGAATAAGGGCTGGGGCGCCCCAGGACTGGGGCTAACTAAGAATAAGGGCTGGGCGCCCCAGGCCTGGGGCTCCCTAAGGCTAAAGGCTGTGGCGCCCCAGGTCTGGGGCTCCCTAAGCCTAAGGGCTGCGGCGCCCCAGGCCTCGGGCTCCCAAAGCCTAAGGGCTGCGGCGCCCCAGGCCTGGGGCTCCCAAAGCGTAAGGGCTGGGGCACTCAGGCCTAGTGCTCCCTAAGCCTAATTGCTGGGGCAGCGCATGTCTGGGGCTCTATAAGCCTAAGGGCTGGGGCGACCCAGGCCTAGTGCTCCCTAAGCCTAATTGCTGGGGTGCACCAAGTCTGGGGTTCTCCAAGTCTAAGGGCTGGGGCGCCCCAGGCCTGGGGCTCCCAAAGCCTAAGTGCTGGGACGCCTCAGGCCAGGGGTTCCCTAAGTCTAAGAGCTGGGGCTCACCAGGCCTGGGGCTCCCAAAGCCTAAATGCTGGGGCGCCCCAGGCCTGGGGCTCCCAAAGCACAAGGGCTGAGGCGTCCCAGGCCTGGGGCACCCTAAGCCTAAGGGCTGTGACGCCCCAGGCATGGGGATCCCTAAGCCTAATTTCTAGGGCGCCCCAGGTCTGGGGCTCTCTAAGCCTAAGGGCTGGGGCGCCCCAGACCTGGGGCTCTCACAGCCTAAGGGCTGTGGTGCCCCATGCCAGGGGCTCACTAAGCCTTAGGGCTGGGGCGCCCCAGGCCTGAGGCTCCCTAAGCCTAAGGGCTGGGGCGCCCAAGGCCTGGGGCTCCCAAAGCCTAAGGGCTGTGGTGCCCCAGGACTGGGGCTAACTTAGCCTAAGGGCTGGGTGCCCCAGGCCTGGGGCTCCCTAATGCTAAGTGCTGGGGCGACCCAGGGCTGGTGCGCCCCAGGTGTGGGGGTCCCTAAGCTTTAGGGCTACGGGGCCCAGGCCTGGGTCTCTCAAAGCCCAAGGGCTGCGGCGCCCCAGGCCTGGGGCTCCCAAAGCCTAAGGGCTGGGGCACCCCAAGCCTGGGACTCTCTAAGCCCAAGGGCTGGGGCGCCACAGGCCTGGTGCTCCCTAAGCTTAATTGCTGGGGGCCACATGTCTGGGGCTCTCTAAGCCTGAGGGCTGGGGCGACCCAGGCCTGGGGCTCCCTAAGCCTATTTGCTGGGGCGCACCAGGCCTGTGGCTCCCTAAGCCTAAGGGCTGGGGTGCCCCATGATAGGGGCTCCCTAATCTAAGAGCTGGGGCTCACCAGGCCTGGGGCTCCCAAAGCCTAAGGGCTGGGCCGCCCTAGGCCAGGGGCTCCCAAAGCCCAAGGGCTGAGCCGTCCCAGACCTGGGGCTCCCTAAGCCTAAGGGCTGGGGCGCCCCAAGCCTTGGGCTCCCACAGCCTAAGGGCTGTGGTGCCCCATGCCAGGGGCTCACTAAGCCTTAGGGCTGGGGCGCCCCAGGCCTGAGGCTCCCTAAGCCTAAGGGCTGGGGCGCCCAAGGCCTGGGGCTCCCAAAGCCTAAGGGCTGGGGTGCCCCAGGACTGGGGCTAACTTAGCCTAAGGGCTGGGTGCCCCAGGCCTGGTGCTCCCTAATGCTAAGTGCTGGGGCGACCCAGGGCTGGTGCGCCCCAGGTGTGGGGGTCCCTAAGCTTTAGGGCTACGGGGCCCCAGGCCTGGGTCTCTCAAAGCCCAAGGGCTGCGGCGCCCCAGGCCTGGGGCTCCCAAAGCCTAAGGGCTGGGGCACCCCAAGCCTGGGACTCTCTAAGCCCAAGGGCTGGGGCGCCACAGGACTGGTGCTCCCTAAGCTTAATTGCTGGGGGCCACATGTCTGGGGCTCTCTAAGCCTGAGGGCTGGGGCGACCCAGGCCTGGGGCTCCCTAAGCCTATTTGCTGGGGCGCACCAGGCCTGTGGCTCCCTAAGCCTAAGGGCTGGGGTGCCCCATGATAGGGGCTCCCTAATCTAAGAGCTGGGGCTCACCAGGCCTGGGGCTCCCAAAGCCTAAGGGCTGGGGCGCCCCAGGCCAGGGGCTCCCAAAGCCCAAGGGCTGAGGCGTCCCAGACCTGGGGCACCCTAAGCCTAAGGGCTGCGGCGCCCCAGGCCTTGGGCTCCCACAGCCTAAGGGATGGGGTACCCCATGCCAGGGGCTCCCTAAGCCTTAGGGCTGGGGCGCCCCATGCCTGAGGCTCCCTAAGCCTAAGGGCTGGGGCACCCTAGGCTTGGGGCTCCCAAAGCCTAAGGGCTGGGCCGCCCCTGGACAGGGGCTAACTAAGCCTAAGGGCTGGGCGCCCCAGGCCTAGGGCTCCCTAAGGCTAAAGGCTGGGGCACCCTGGGCTGGGGCGCCCCAGGTCTGGGGCTCCCTAAGCCTAAGGGCTGCGTCGCCCCAGGCCCGGGGCTCCCAAAGCCTAAGGGCTGGGGCGCCCCAGTCCTGGGGCTCCCAAAGCCTAAGGGCTGGGGCGCCCAAGGCCTGGGGATCCCGAAGCCTAAGGGCTGGGGCACCCCAGGCCTGGGGCTCCCTAAGCCTAAGTGTTGTGGCGTCCCTGGCCAGGGGCTCCCTAAGTTAAAGAGCTGGGGCTCAAAAGGCCTGGGGCTCCCTAAGCCAAAGGGCTGGGGCGCCCCAAGCCTGGGGTTCCAAAAGCCTAAGGGATGGGGCGCCCCAGGCCTGGGGCTCCCTAAGCCTTAGGGCTGGGGCGACGCAGGCTTGAGGCTCCCTAAGCCTAAGGGCTAGGGCGCCCCAGGCCTGGGGCTCCCAAAGCCTAAGGAATGGGGCGCCTCAGGCCTGGGGCTCCCTAAGCTTAAGGTGTGGGGAGCCTCAGGCCGAGGGCTCCCTAAGCCTAAGTGTGGGGGCGCCCCAGGCCTGGCGCTCCCAAAGCCTAAGGGCTGGGGCGCCCCAGGTCTGGGGCTCCCAAAGCCTAAGGGTTGGGGCGCCCCAGGCCTGGGGCTCCCTTAGCCTAAGGGCTGTGGCGTCCCAGGCCTGGGGCTCCCTAAGCTTAAGGGCTGGGGCGCCCCAGGCCTCGGGCTCCCAAAGCCTAAGGGCTGGTGCGCCCCATGCCTGGGGTTCCAAAGCCTAAGGGCTGGGGCGCCACAGGCCGGGGGCTCCCAAAACCTATGGGCTGGGGCGTCCCATGCCTGGGGCTCCCAAAGCCTAAGGGCTGAGGCGCACCAGGCTGGGGGCTCCCGAAGACTAAGGTCTGGGGCGACCCGGCCTCAGGCTCCCAAACCTAAGGGTTGGGGCGCCCCATGCCTGGGGCTCCCAAAACCTATGGGCTGGGGCGTCCCAGTCCTGGTGCTCCAAAAGCCTAAGGGCTTGGGCGCCACGGCATCAGGCTCCCAAAACCTAAGGGCTGGGATGCCCCAGCCCTGGGGCTCCAAAGCGTAAGGGCTGGGGCGCCCCAGGCCTGGGGCTCCCTAAGCCTAAGGGCTGGGGCGCCCCAAGCCTTGGGCTCCCACAGCCTAAGGGCTGTGGTGCCCCATGCCAGGGGCTCACTAAGCCTTAGGGCTGGGGCGCCCCAGGCCTGAGGCTCCCTAAGCCTAAGGGCTGGGGCGCCCAAGGCCTGGGGCTCCCAAAGCCTAAGGGCTGGGGTGCCCCAGGACTGGGGCTAACTTAGCCTAAGGCTGGGTGCCCCAGGCCTGGGGCTCCCTAATGCTAAGTGCTGGGGCGACCCAGGGCTGGTGCGCCCCAGGTGTGGGGGTCCCTAAGCTTTAGGGCTACGGGGCCCCAGGCCTGGGTCTCTCAAAGCCCAAGGGCTGCGGCGCCCCAGGCCTGGGGCTCCCAAAGCCTAAGGGCTGGGGCACCCCAGGCCTGGGTCTCTCTAAGCCCAAGGGCTGGGGCGCCACAGGCCTGGTGCTCCCTAAGCCTAATTGCTGGGGGCCGCATGTCTGGGGCTCTCTTAGCCTAAGGGCTGGGGCGACCCAGGCCTGGGGCTCCCTAAGCCTATTTGCTGGGGCGCACCAGGCCTGTGGCTCCCTAAGCCTAAGGGCTGGGGTGCCCCATGATAGGGGCTCCCTAATCTAAGAGCTGGGGCTCACCAGGCCTGGGGCTCCCAAAGCCTAAGGGCTGGGCCGCCCCAGGCCAGGGGCTCCCAAAGCCCAAGGGCTGAGGCGTCCCAGACCTGGGGCACCCTAAGCCTAAGGGCTGCGGCGCCCCAGGCCTTGGGCTCCCACAGCCTAAGGGATGGGCTACCCCATACCAGGGGCTCCCTAAGCCTTAGGGCTGGGGCGCCCCATGCCTGAGGCTCCCTAAGCCTAAGGGCTGGGGCACCCTAGGCTTGGGCCTCCCAAAGCCTAAGGGCTGGGGCGCCCCTGGACTGGGGCTAACTAAGCCTAAGGGCTGGGCGCCCCAGGCCTAGGGCTCCCTAAGGCTAAAGGCTGGGGCGACCCAGGGCTGGGGCGCCCCAGGTCTGGGGCTCCCTAAGCCTAAGGGCTGCGACGCCCCAGGCCTGGGGCTCCCAAAGCCTAAGGGCTGTGGCGTCCCAGTCCTGGGGCTCCCAAAGCCTAAGGGCTGGGGCGCCCAAGGCCTGGGGATCTTGAAGCCTAAGGGCTGGGGCACCCCAGGCCTGGGGCTCCCTAAGCCTAAGTGTTGTGGCGTCCCTGGCCAGGGGCTCCCTAAGTTAAAGAGCTGGGGCTCAATAGGCTGGGGCTCCCTAAGCCAAAGGGCTGGGGCGCCACAAGCCTGGGGTTCCAAAAGCCTAAGGGATGGGGCGCCCCAGGCCTGGGGCTCCCTAAGCCTTAGGGCTGGGGCGACGCAGGCCTGAGGCTCCCTAAGCCTATGGGCTGGGGCGACCTAGGCCTGGGGCTCCCAAAAGCCTAAGGGCTGTTGCGCCCCAAGACTGGGGCTAACTAAGCCCAAGGGCTGGGCGCCCCACGCCGGGGACTCTCTAAGCCTAATTGATGGGGCGCACCAGGCCTGGGGCTCCCTAAGCCTATGTGTTGGGGTGCCTCAGGCCAGGGGCTCCTTAATCTAAGAGCTGGGGCTCACCAGGCCTGGGGCTCCCAAAGCCTAAGTGCTGGGGCCCCCCAGGCCTGGGGCTCCCAAAACCCAAGGGCTGAGGAGTCCCAGGTCTGGGGCTACTTAAGCCTAAGGGCTGGGGCGCCCCAGGCCTGGGGCTCAAAAAACCTATGGGCTGGGGCGTCCCAGTCCTGGTGCTCCCAATGCCTAAGGGCTGGGGCGCCCCATGCCAGGGGCTCCCGAAGCCTTAGAGCTGGGGCGCCCCAGGCCTGAGGCTCCCTAAGCCTAAGGGCTGGGGCACCCTAGGCCTGGGGCTCCAAAAGCCTAAGGGCTGGGGCGCCCCAGGACTGGGGCTAACTAAGCCTAAGGTCTAGGCGCCCGAGGCCTAGGGCTCCCTAAGGCTAAAGGCTGGGGCGCCCCAGGCCTGGGGCTCCCTAACCCTAAGGGCTGTGGTGCCCCTGGCCTGGGGCTCCCTAAGCCTAAGAGCTTGGGCGCCCCAGGCCTGGGGCTCCCTAACCCTAAGGGCTGGGGCGCCCAAGGCCTAGGTCTCCCTAAAGCTAAGGCCTGGGGCTCCCAAAGCCTAAGGGCTTGGGTGCCCCAGGCCTGGGGCTCCCTAAGCCTAAGGGCTGGGGCGCCCCATTCCTGGGGCCCCTTAAGCCTAAGGGCTGATGCGTCCCAGGCCTGGGTCTCCCTAAGCCTAAGGGCTGGGGCGCAACAGACCTGAGGCTTCCAAAGACTAAGGGCTGGGGCTCAACAGACCTGAGGCTTCCAAAGACTAAGGGCAGGGGCGCCCCAGGCCTGGGGCTCCCTAAGCCTAAGGGCTGGGGCGTCCCAGGCCAGGTGCTCCCTAAGCCTAAGTGCTGGAGCGCCCCAGGCCTGGGGTTCCCTAAGCCTAAGGGCTGTGGTGCCCTGGGCCTGGGGCTCCCTAAGCCTAAGGGCTGGGGCTCCCCAGGCCTGGGGCTCCCTATGCTTAAGAGTTGGAGCACCCCAGCCTGGGGCTCCCTAAGCCTAAGGGCTGGGGCGCCAAAGGCCTGGGGCTCCCTAAGACTAGGGCTGGGGCGCGCCTGGCCTGGAGCTCCCAAAACCTAAGGGCAGGGGTGCCCCACGCCCGGGGCTCCGTAAGCCTAAGGGCTGGGGCACCTCAGGCCAGGAGCTCCCTACGCTTAAGGGCTTGGGAGCCCCAGGCCTGGGGCTCCCTAAGCATAAGGGCTGTGGCGCCCCAGGCCAGGGGCTCCCTAAGCCTAAGGGCTGGGGCGCCCCTGGCGTGGGGCTCCCTAAACCTAAGGGCTGTGGTGCCCCAGGCCAGGGGCTCCCTAAACCTAAGGCTGTGCGGCAAACCAAACTGAGCTCAGGGGGAGCTGGTCTGTGGGTTATGTTAGCCATAAAGTGAGCAGTTTGAACTCACCAGCCACCACTCAAAGGGAGAAAGAGGAGGCTTTCTGCTCCCATGGACTTACAGTCTACGAAGTGGCAGGGAGCATTTCTATGCCTCCTATGATTAGGATCTAGGAGGGTGAGGGTGCATTTGGTTTGGACCTGTCTTCAGGCCATTTCCCAGATGGGCTTCCAGCAGCGGCTCTGCCTTCAGGAATGTCTGATGACCTTGAGGGCAGCAAAGTCCTAAACAGACTCTGGCAGTGGTTCTCAACCTTCCTAATACAGGTCCTCTTGTTGTGGTGATGCCCCCCTCCCCCAACCATTAAATGATTTTTTGCTACTTCATCACTGTAATTTTGCTACAGTTATGAATTGGGTGAGCCCTGTAAAAGGGTCATATGACTCCCAAAGGGGTCGCAACCCACAAGTTGAGAACCACTGCACTAAGTGTTCCCCTCCCAGGCAGCCCTACCAGTGTCTGGTGTGCATAGTTCTGTGAGGTGAGAGAAATGGACTTAGTGTCTGCTTCTGGTGACAGTTGATGTGGGTGGGCTTTCTCCCTATATCAAATCCCTCTCAGGCCATTTGTCACCACAACAGAGGGAGCCATGCACAAAAAAGCAAGAAGAGGATGCAGCACAGCAGGACAGCAAGCAGAACAAAGATTGAATAAGCACAATTCACTTCAATCATGAATCGGGTGCCCTTGAGATGTGAAGAAGACCCCAGTCTAGTGACATTAGATCAGGTTTAGGGATTGAGTGAAGGGACCCCTCTTGGCTCCCCACAGTCCCTATTTTGCTTTCCCATTGACCCTGACCCTTGCATCCTGATTGGTCCTTATTCCAGCATGATGGTTGGTTTCATAACCACGGCATATGGGAATGTGTTAGTCGATAGATTATACAGGCACAGCCTCTGGAATGGATAAGTGAGGAGGCGATTTGGGCTCGCTCATGCAGACCTCTAGTTGTCCTTGACATGACTGGTAGAAGGGATCATGTGAAGTGATTTGAGATCGGCGTTGAGATCTGATAGGTCATGCAGACTTCTAGCTGATCCTGGCAGTACCCTATTTTAAGGAAACAGAATGTTTGGCGTTTAAGTCTTACTTGAGCTTAAATTTTGAGCAATAGGCTGTGGCTCACAGTGAGAGTCTATGTGGAGACCCTACATCCATTTTGAGGGGCCACAGATTCAGCCGCCATTGAGTTCTTTCCTACTGCTGACTGGCAGTGGAAAGCTTGTCCCTCAGGCAGTGTGCTTGCGTCCACTCCCCGGGCCAGACTCAACGATATACGGTAGTGTGCACATCCCAATGAAGGTCCCGCTCATGCTCTCACAGGCCCTCCTGAAACTCCATGATTTGATCTGTCTTCAGTCACAATTTTGTGACAAAGTTGTTTGTATTCTATGTTTTGTTTAAATTTTCAGGAGCCCAGGTGGTAATGCTGGATAGTGTTGGACTATTAAGAGCAAGGTCGCTGGTTCAAAGCCACTAGTCATTCCACAGGAGAAAGATGAGGTTATTGCTTCCTGGAAAGGTAGCAACTTCAGGATCCCTACACAGAGTCATTATGAGTCAGAGTCAGCAGGACAGAATGGGTGTCATTTTATTTAAGTCACTGTGGCTGTGGGTCCTTCCGACACCATTTTGGCCTTATGCGGATGCTCTCCTTCATCCAGAACAGCAGTGTGTGCCTTTTTCTTGTGTAAAACTTAGCAAAGGAGTTCCTAATAAAATATAGTTGAATTGGGAGTCTTTTCCCCCTTAAAACAAAGTAATTACATAAATAGAAACGCGACTATGGTGCTAATAACCAGTTGGAGAGTTGAGAGAGCTGAACTCTCAATCCTGATAGAAACCCATTGTGACTGAGCACCTGCTCAAGGTCATCCACAGCCTATGAGGTTGAGCCTATGTGTTGGGGAGTAATTGTGTACATAAAGTTAACAATTTATCTTTCTAAAGATTCTGTCTAAAACTTACTTTAAATAATAAGTTTTCCCCAGGGCTAGGTAAAGTTCAGAGAGTTTAATCCCCTAGGATCCACCCCCTCTCAGCATTCATCATGTTAGGCCAGAGGAGGCAAATCACACCCACTACCCAGGGAGCATTGCTTCCAAAAGCACATTGCCTGTGCCGGGGCAGAGGGGAGGTACCCGTACCAGAAATGCTGACAGAGTGGAACCAGAGAGCTCAGCCCCCAGCTTCCGAGGGAGCAGCTGTGATGGTTCACTTCTGGATGAATATGTTTAAGCAAAGGCCAAGGGCATGACTTGGGCAGCACGAAAAGCAGATGTGCAGAGGTTGTTCACTACATTCCCGAAATTCACACACTCTCCGGAGGCTCCTTGGCTCAATGGCAGGAAGTCATTGGTGGCTTCCACCTTCAATACCAAAAGGTCACTGCCGTCCAGTAGATTCCAACCACAGTGACCCTATATGGAGTTTTCAAGACTGTAAATCTTCATGGGAGCCAGTAGTCTCATTGTCCCCCTTGGGACAGGGAGCTAGCAGCCCGTTTTGCCACCAGGGCTCCTTCCTCTCTAATTCTGGATCCAGTCCCTCCGAATATCCTTCCCTGCCCTTGTCTAGGCTTCTTAAATGCGTTCCACGCTGCTTATGTTAGTCTGGGTGCATTTGAGAAACAAATCCACAGAAACATGTATGTATAAGAGAGTTGCATGTAAAGGGTGATTGCACATCAAGAAAACATGCTCGCATGTGCTTATGCACCCGCTTTGTCTTCAGCGATCATGTTGGGGTAGGCTGGTGTGCCTTTTCTATGTGGGCTTTGTTGTTTCTTAGCTAGATGGTCCCCTGTTTATCTTCCAGTCTTTAAGACCCCAGACGCTATATCCTTTGATAGCCGGGCACCATGGTGCTTAACTACTACACCACCAGGGTTCATTAGCATGTGATTTATCTCCTGTCATTCACACTAGATGCTCAAAATAGCAGGAGAACAGGTTTCTCCTTTGTGGCCACACCAGGTACTGACAGAACCAAGAACAGAGACACAGTTATATATCTTGACTATCATTTGCATATTATATGCCAGGAATCCCTAGGAAGTGTCTTGGAATTGTTCTACTCTGGTTCAAATTTCACACACCCTCGCAGTTTCCATACTGACTCTGCCAAACCCCTAGTAACTGATTTGCACCTCCTATCAACTTGGAGAAAACACCCTATGCCAGATATAGAAGTGGACATACTTGGTACCCAGAAAACCTTTTCAGTGATTTGAGGGCGGCTCAGCAAACACCCTATGTCAGACATAGAAGTGGACATACTTGGTACCCAGAAAACCTGTTCAGTGTTTTGAGGGCGGCTCAGCAAACAAAATGGGCACAGTGATTAAGCATTCAGCTGCTAACACAACGGTCAACTCTGTAGTGGTTCTGCAAGAGAAGGATATGGTAGTTGACCCCCCAAAAGAGTTACAAACTTGGAAACCCTACGGGTATTTGTATAGGGTTGCTATGTGTTCCAATTGAGATGATTGTCATAGGTTGGGTTTGGTTTAACCCGTCTTACTGAGTATATACATACTCCTTCTTTACACGCGATCAGTTACTTTAGAGGAAAAAGACATGCCTGTCCCAGAACAATCCAAGGACTGGTAAAGGCAACACCCACAAAGACACTCCCTCTGCCTGCCTAACTCTAAAATGCTGCCCATAAAACACTCTGCCTGGTAATATGTGGGCAGCACACTGGGGAGGTGCAGCAAATGTGTGTTGAATGTATGAGGCCATTTCATAGTTTGGTTGCACGATCAGGGTGTCTGTCATAAAGCCCATCTCTTTGACTCCACCTCTCAGCAGAGATGAACACAAGCTCCCCGTTTTTTTTCTCGGCAATGTCCTTGTCAAATAAAAGTTCCTTGTAGATCAGTTACTTGCCACAGAGCAAAAGATATGGGAAGAGGCTCATCTTTCTCCTGGCTATGAAATAGAATGGCAAGCCCTTCCCTTCAACACACACACACACACGCACACACATGCGTGCACACATACCCCTGCCTTACAACTACATTCGGTTGATTAGCAAACAAAGCTCTACAACCCAACTATGTGTTTTTCTTCTCCAGAGGAATGACGGACTTATATACCCTGCATTGTCTTTTTTTAATGGAATTGCCCCAGTTCTCCTCACCTTTTCGTAGATAGTGCAGTGAACTATTAGGTAACTGCAAGTATTGAAAACTAGTATTGACTTCCAGTTTGTGTCACCTTTGGCTTTGAGCACCCTCCACTTCTCTAGTAAGCTTTCCATTGCTTTGGGGAAATTTTCTCTCTCTGAATTTATTATGTGAGGGGGGTAGTGTAATAATCAATGTGCCTATGGAGGACTATCCTTCATGACCTAAACTCATTAAGGGGCAGTGCCTGATGGAGCATCAGGTTGGAGGAAGGCTTATTAACAACCTGCATTATACAGATGACACAATTTTGCTGAAAATGAGAAGGACTTGATTCACTTGCTGTTGAAGATGAAGGATTAAAGCCTTCAGTTTGGATTATGACTCAATGTAAAGAAAGCCCAGACCCTCACAACTGGACCTATTGATAACATCATGATAAATGGAGGAAAGATCGAAATTGTCAAGGATTTTGTCTTGCTTGAATCCACAATCAATTCTCATGGAAGCAGCAGAGAAGAGAACAAATGACACATTTCACTAGTCAAATCTGCTACATGAGACCTCTTTAAAGTGTTGAAAAGCAAGAGATTACTTTGAGGACTGGGGCGGGTTGACCCAGGCCATGGTATTTTCAACTGTCTCATATTCATGTGAAAGTTGAACACTGAATAAGGAAGACCAAAGAAGAATAGATATATTTGATTATTAGTGATGTAAAAGAGTAATGAATGTACCATGGACTGCCAAAAGAACAAACCCATCTAACTTGGATGAAGTACAGCCAGAATGTTCCTCAGGGCAAGGATAATGAGACTTCGCCTTAACTTTGACATGTTGTCCGGAGAGATCAGTCCCTGGAGCAGGACATCGTGTTCTGGAAAGTAGAGGGGCAATGAAAAAGAGGAAGGCCCTCAACAAAAGGGATTGACACAGTGGCTGCAACAATGGGCTCAAACTTAAGAACAACTGTGAGAATGGTACAGGACCGGGTAGTGTATGATTATGTTGTATGTATGGTCACAATGAATCCAAACCCTCCCTATGACACTGAACAACAACAACAACCACCACCTGACTGAATCCTCTGGGAGGACTCTTGAATGTGAGAAAAATGGAACGAAGCCAGAGGAAGGATTGGAGGATGTCTTAAGTTCTTGTCTTAATTTCCTTAACCAAAAATTATCCAACAAGTCAGTAGCCTTAAAACACTTTTCCCCCTGCTTTGGAGCTTACAGGTTCAAATTTGGGGTGCGACTCTAGGTCAGGGTCCTTCTTTGTGGATACCAGAAAGTTCCTTGGCATTCCTCGCTATTTTTCTCCCCGTACTGTGTGTTACTGGGTCTATCCTGGCCTTTAACTCAGAAGTGTTTAGGTTTAAGCTCAAGCCTATTCTCATATGGCCTCATTTTTTTTAACATTTTATTAGGGACTCATACAACTCTTATCACAATCCATACATATACATACACCAATTGTATAAAGCACATCTGTACATTCTTTGCCCTAATCATTTTCTTTTTTTTACATTTTATTAGGGGCTCATACAACTCTTATCACAATTCATACATATACATACATCAACTGTATAAAGCACATCCGCACATTCCCTGCCCCAATCCTTCTCAAAGCATTTGCTCTCCACTTAAGCCCTTTGCATCAGTTCTCCTTTTTTTTCCTCTCGCTCCCTGCTTCCCCCTCCCTCATGTACCCTTGGTAATTTATACATTGTTATTTTGTCATATCTTGCTCTATCCCGAGTCTTCCTTCCCCCCCTTCTCTGCTGTCAATCTCCCAGGGAGGAGGTCACATGTGGATCCTCGTAATCAGTTCCCCCTTTCCAACCCACTCACCCTCCACTCTCCCAGCATCGCCCCTCAACCTTTGGTCCTGAAGGTATCATCCACCCTGGATTCCCTGTGCCTCCCGCCCCCGTATGCACCAGTGTACAACCTCTGCCATATCCAGCCCTGCAAGGTAGAATTTGGATCATGGTAGTTGGGGGCAGGAAGCATCCAGGATCTGGGGGAAAGCTGTGTTCTTCATCGGTACTACCTCGCACCCTGACTGACCCATCTCCTCTTCTAAACCCCTCTATGAGGGGATCTCCAGTGGCCATAGGGCCTCATTTATATTACAAAAGAACTCCATTCTTTTCAAACAGGATCATGTCCACCAAGGTTCAAATTTCTCACATATTTTGAGGGGGCTACAGATCAATCCATAATGGTTCTTTTGGGTAGCTGTAACAAATGGCTACCAATCGAGTGACTTAAACAGCAGGCATTTGTTCTCTCACTTTTCTGAAGGGCCAAGGGTTAAAATTAAGGTGTGGGCAAGATTCATTCCTTCTGAGAGCTCTGAAGGAGAATCAAAGTAGCCTCTCTCTGCTTCTGGTCACTGCTGCTAATCCTTGATATTTCTTGGCTTGTAGATGCACTGATCCAATCTCTGCCAGTGTCTTCACACAGGGTCTCTGTGTGCCCAGTCCTCTTCTTATAAGAACACACCAATCAGTGCATGTAGCATCCATCTGAAATCTAAACCCAGAAAGATGGAGCTCTTGAAATCCTTAACTAAGCACATCTGCCAGGACCTCCTCTCCAAGTAAGGCCATAGCCTCAGGTTCCATGTGAACATGAATGGGTGTGTGTGAATGTGATTTAATGTACTACAGAGGGCACGCTTTGGCCTCAGGAGGAGTGTTTCGCCAGTACCTGCTTCACAGCCCTGAGATTGCCCAGGCATTTGCCACATGTTCTTGTCTTCCCACCATTTATCCACCATTAGGCCTTTTCCCCTAAGTTAGTCAAGCGTCAGTTTCTGTCACTTGTCATCATGACCCTCCCTCCCCCCCATGTCACAAATTTAAACTGATACAGGCAGTTTCTTTAATGGGCACTATGTTATTCTGACTAGCAAGCAATCCTAAGGAGGGAGGATGAATCAGCAAGAACCCGCTTGCTTCATCTAGCTTCAGGGCAGTCCACAGAGGATTGATCCCTGAGCCACTAACGAATTTTGCAACTGTCACAGAACAATGCAAATAAGTAAGATCCACATCTGCTGAACACCATCATGAGGTCAAACTGTGTGTAAATAAATGCCTGTTTCAAGGAGTGAGTAAATCCTTAGGTAAGGAGTGACAGGTGTTTGTTGGCACAAACACAGCAAGGCATTATGGGTCGGATATTAATGAACTCATGCTCCTGGGCCTCACAGAGCCCCAGCTCAACTGCTTCAACTAGTTGACAAACGGAACTCAGGGTACCCGGCGAGAGCACTACCATTTTGATGAACAGGGTTGGTTGGGGATGATGCTTCCTAACTTGCATTTTAATATAAATTTGATGCTTCATCTGAGCAATGTGGAAAGAGCATTCAGATAAAAGAGAGGGACAAACATCAAGTGACCAGAGGATGAAACTTCTATCTAATCTGTGCCCACTGGAAATGCTTCGTGGGAAGGTATTTTTTGGGGGTGTGGGGTTGTTCCCCTACCCTGCTCCAAGCCTTCCTCCTCATGCCCACCCCCACCCCAGCATACATCCTACTGGGAGAATGTCTCTGAATAATGAAGTTTTAATAAATGAAGCTTTAATGAGCCTGATAGTCTGCCTAAGACCCCTTCAAATTGTAGTCTTTCATTTGTATTATTCCATCCTTTTTGAAGAAATGAACCTGATGGCAGGTAGTATGTTTCCTTTCAAGGATGAGCTGATAGAGCCTCACGCTGCTGCAGTGGGAGGTAAAACATTAAAAGGCCCTTTGTGGCTATGAGACATGCCCACTCTCCAAGAGACACTGGGCAGGTTTGCTGAAGCTCCTCAGAATTGACTAGTGGCCCTGGACCACCCATCTCAACCAACCCAGTCTTCATTTGCACTGCATGCCCTCTCTGAGCTCCAACTGCATGCTTCATTTGAGGATGACAAAGCCTCTATTGTCTGAGAAGATGCGCAGACATATAAACTAATCAATGCTCCCCCTGTCCCAGGGGAGTGTGAAATTCTCCCATCATGACTCACCAGCTTCCCTGGAAATTCCTGTCGTAACTCAGGCATTTAATATCAATGGTGTCTCTGCTTCCTTCCTTCTTGCACACCCCCCCAGGCATTAACTGTCAACCTTCCTCTCCCTAAAATATACTTTGAATCTATTCACTTCATGCCATCCCTACGGCCCCAAGGTGTGTCTTGCATTGACTATGAAACTAGATTCTGTATCCATTTTCCAGGGCTGTCAAAACAAAGCATCGTAACTCAGGTGGCTTTTAAGAACAGTCCACCACCTGTCTATCAGTTCGTGGTGCAGTGGTAGCTAGAGTGTTGCTGTGAAATTGGAAGCCGTGCCACCGATATGACAAACCCCAGAAGGGTCAGCAATGATGGGCAGGCTTCAGTGGAACCTCGAGCCCTGTGGTGCTCAACCTTACTTTAATACAATTCCTCATGTTGTGGTGACCCCCAACCATAAAATCATTTTCCTTGCTACTTCATAACTGTAATTTTGCTACTGCCATGAATCGGGTGACTCGTGTTAAAAGGTCGCTGGACCCCAAAAGGGGTCACAACCCACAGATTGAGAACCACTGCTCTAGCCTAAGGCAGACTAGGAAGAAAGACTTGGTGATCTACTTCCAAATATTAACAAATGAAAGCCTTATGGGTCACAACAAAATATGGTCCTATAGAGTGCTGGAAGATGAGCCACTGACCTGCACACAACAGCTACAAAAATAGACTCAAACACACCAACAAAGGCCTGCTGAACTCCAAAGCCCTAACAAACCCACTGCCCTCAAGTCCATGCCAACTCATAAACGCCCTATAGGACAGGGGCGAACTGTGTATTAGTCTGGGTATGCTAGAGAAAATCGAGGGAGACTCATGTGTATGAGAGAGAGTTGGTGGTTTTTAAAAATCATTTCCCTATTATTTAATCATTATATTAGGGATTCATACAACTCTTATCACAATCCATCCATCCATCCATTATAAAGCACATTTATACATTCATTGCCCTCATCATTGTCAAAACATTTGCTCTTCACATAAGCCCCTGGCACCTGCTCCTCATTTTTCTCCTCCCTCCCCACTCCCCCCTCCTTATGAACCCTTGATAATTTTATTGGGGGCTCATACAATTCTTATCACAGTCATTCCATCCATCCATCCATTCATCCATCCATCCATCCATCCATCTATCCATCCATCCATCCATCCACCCATTGTGTGTCAAGTGCATTTGTACATGTGTTGCCCTCATCCTTCTCAAAATATTTGCTTTCTACTTGAGCCCTTGGTATCAGCTCCTCATTTCCCCACTTCCATCCTCCTCCCCCTCCCTCATAAATCCTTGATAATATATAAATTATTTTGGCATATCTTACACGTCAAGCATCTCACTTCCCCCACTTTTCTGTTGTCCGTCCCCCAGGGCAGAGGTTTTATGTAGATCCTTGTAATTGGTTCACTCTTTCTACCCCACCTTCCCTCCACCCTCCTGGTATTGCCACTCTCACCACTGGTCCTGAAGGGATCATCTGTCGAGGATTCCCTGTGTTTCCAGCTCCTGTCTGTACCAGAGTACATGTTCTGGTCTAATTCTACCTTATAAGTCCAGAGAGAGAGTTTTATATCAATCAGTAATTGTACATTAAGCAAACGTCCCAGCCCAGTGCAGATCAAATCCATAAGTCTGATATTAGCCCATATGTCTGATACCAATCTATAAATTCCTTTTCAGACCCATAAAACCTGTGCAGTGATGCTGAATGCAGGATAATCACAGGCCAATGGGTGGAAAGTCTTGTGGATCCAGTGGCATTGTAAGCATCTCAGTGCTGGCAGCGATCTCTCTGAGGCTTCTTTGGCTTCAGAGGTATGGTCGCATCCATTTGGCTTGCCTTCTGTGATGTCTCCCAATGAGTAGCAGAGAGAGAGAGAGAGAGAGAGAGAGAGAGAGAGAGAGAGAGAGAGAGAGAGAGAGAGAGAGAGAGAGAGAGAGAGAGGTGTCTTCCACCTCCAAGGAGGAAGTACCAGATTTCTCAGAGTTCTCAGGAGAAGGCTATGCCCACATAAAAATCTCACTGACTATCTCCAGATTGGCAGCCTAGACTCCACGCCTACACTCCTAATCCTTAACTCGACACAAGATTAGGTGACTACCACAGGCTCCTAATCCATAACAAGCCCATTTATTTTTTCCCTGCATACCGACACCAATCCATTACCCAAAGCTTTACCCAATGGGTGGAGATCTACTTCTAAAACATGAATATAGAAAAATCGCCTTTGCTTGAAGGCTCTCAAGGAAATGCTCACTGAAAACTCCATCCTATTATCTCACCTCCCCCAAATTAGTCTTCTTCTGGGCTTTCAGTCACACCAAGATCTCTCCTTCCCCAAGGCCTTTACATGCACTGTCATCTCTTCCAAGCCCTGAAGTGCCAAGTTCACAGTTCCAGTTAATCTCCCTGATGCTGAATTTTAAGAACTGTGTGTGTGGGAGGGAAGGGGTTGGGCTGTTTGTTGAACTGCTGGGTTTTGGAGCCATTTGTTATGCAACCTCATTTTGTCAATAACTGGTTAATTAATGCAGCATTCATTTGCCCTTCTTCCACTCACAGCACATGGCTTGTATCTTTGGGATCACTCTTCCACCATGCTCCATCTCCATGCTTCTGCTGGCATTGTTCCAATCTGCCAGCTCCAGGCCTGCCTAGTCAGGGCATGACTTTCCTCTGTCCAAAGGGACTGGGTCAGACTCAGTATGTGACTCATGCTAGGTTAATGATATCTAACCCTAAAAATGCCCCAGAAGCAATTACCCCATTGCTAATGAGTCCATTTTGAATCATAGAAGGCCCCTGTGGGGTTTCTCAGACTGTAAATATTTATGTGAGCAGAAAGTTCCATCTTTTTCCCTATGAGGTAGCTGGTAGGGTAGCACTGCCAACCTTGCAGTTAGCAATCCAATGCTTACCTGATAGTACCACCAATGATTAGAAAGGAAAAGAGCCTCTCTCTAATAGAATTCCTGAGCTTCTAGATAAAACTACAGCTGTCATCAGGAAGCCTTCGTGAAACTCAAAAGGAAAAAGCACTGAAAGGAAAAGGTTCAAACTCTGATGGTATCAACTGAGTGCCAGAACCCAGCTATTCCTGATGCTCTGTCCCCAGACTTACAAATTCCATAAACCTACCCATTCATTCCTTCTCCTGCTCCTTCCCTTCTTACGCCCCAAGGTACTTTGACTTAGCTTTGAAGGCACTCACAACTTCACGGGTTCTGCCTTGCACAGGTGTCTGCTTGCTTCCAGTTCAGTCCTGATATTGTCCCTATCTTTAGCCATGTTAGGCTTGCATCCTAGAGCTTTCCTTTGCTTGTCTCCCTATTGCTCTTGTCCTATGAAGTCTGTGGCTTTATCTTTAAGTATAAGTCCTGCCCTTCCGCTTTCGTAGAAATCTGTCTCTGTATCTTGGCTCGTGGCAGGTTGTGTCCTTCAAAGATGACTGTCCTAATGTTGCACATCGCACATTCTCTTGTTACAAGATGAATTTGTGTTCATTTTTCCAGAAATAGGGCCTGCTTTCCCTCTTCCTTGCATCTTGGCAGGCCTTTGACTATGGCAGAAGTGTTGCTCTGTGACTTCCACCTGGTCGTATTGGGTTGTTCACCATTGGGACCCTGTCAGGATATTGCAAGGAAGACCAAGCCAAATGAAAATGTCACCTATAGGGTTCTTCTTGAGCTCCAACCAATAGAAGTATCAGTCGTGTGAGGGAGTGAGTCTTAAGAGAGCTGCAGCCTCTGTCTTTGAGCTACCCCAGCTAATGCTTGATGAAGCCAAAACTAGTGTCCTCACTGAGCTCTGCCCAGATTGCAGATTTGTGAGCAAAATTGATATTATCATTACTTTAAGATCCTAATTGTGGGGATACTTTCTGTTAGCAGCAGATCATCAGAATACTGCCTAATCAGACTGCATTGCCAGTTTTACTCTCTCCCTCCATATATCTATCTATCTATAGATATAGATATAGATATAGATATAGATAGAGATAGAGATAGAGATAGAGATAGAGATAGATATAGATATAGATATAGATATAGATTTAGATATAGATTTAAATATAGATTTAGATATAGATTTAGATATAGATTTAGATATAGATATAGATATCCTCCACTCATCTGAAAGTTGGTTGTACTATAATGATTTGTGTATTGTTATGATGCTGGAAGCTCTGTTCCCAGAATTTCAAATACCAGCAGGATTGCCCATGGTGGACAGGTTTCAGTGAAGCTTCTAGACTAAGACAGACAAGGAAGAGGGGCCTGACCGTCCACTTCCAAAAATTACTGAAAGAAAACCTTATGGATCACAAGAGAACACTGACTGACTAATGTGTTTTGGACACACTATCAGTGGACAATTGCTAGAGGAAGACACCATATTTGATGAAATAGAGGGACAGGGAAGATCCTTGTTGAGGCAGATTGACCTAATCGCTGCAACAATGGACTTCAACATTCAGGAATGTGTGACAATGGTGCCAGATAAGACAGCACTCCATTCCATTTCATATAAGGTCTCCATGGATCACAGTAGACTTGATGGCACTCTCTATATGTTTGTCTTCAGTGACTTCCCATAGGGCTGCTCTGCCTGGCAGCCTCTATTCTTCATGCTTCCAAATGGGGAGCACAACAGGTCCATAGTCACTGATATTCCCCTCAATCACCAGGTAAAGTAAGGAGGCACGAAGCTAACTAGGTTGTTCTCTTTGCCTTGTCTCTCTTCCTTTTCCCCTCCTCCAACAGGGCTAGAGGGGGTAAATACTTACCTTGCAGTCTAGAAGAGAATTTCTTCCACACCAAAATCTTCTCCTTCCTCAAAAGGCACATACATGACTTTCTCCTTGTTTTGAATTAAAATGGCAGATGGGATGGTAGGAAAGAAAATGAACTAGTCTAACAGAATGGCCAAACAGATTTACCTTCCACATAAGAATGCAAATAACTCCTAAATCTTGTTATAGAGTCATGATATGATGAGCTCCATCAAAGCACAGTAGAACACCACGGAAGTCAGACCAGAAAGACCATATTGAGTTGATTTTGTATGAGAGATTCTAGTTGCTAATTATACTTTTCATAACAGACAGATGGCAGGTATAGAAGCCCAGACTTAAAATGTCTTTATCTAATTGCCTGCCTAAATATATATTTGCAATATGGTCTTCAAAGGGAATACTTTCTTTACCTTAAATTCCATTTCTTTTTCCGCTCTTTCATGTAATTTTATTTAAGTATCATTGGTGTACAATAAACCATAGTGTGTTTTGCTCTTTGAGGTTTTTAAAAAGAATCATTTTATTGGGGGCTCCTACAACTCTTACCACAATCTATACATACATCCACTGTGTACATTTGTTGCCATCATTATTCTCAAAACATTTGCTTTCTACTTGAGCCCTTGGTATTAGCTCCTCATTTCCCCTCCTTCCCCCTTCCCCTCCCTCATGGACCCTTGATAATTTATAAATTATTATTCTGTCCTATCTTACACTGTCCGACATCTACCGTCACCCACTTTTTTGTTGTCCCTCCCTCATGGAGGAGGTTATATGTAGATCCTTGTAATCAGATCCCTCTTTCTACCCCACCTTTCCTCCACCCTCCTGTTATTGCTACTCTCAGCACCAGTCCTGAAGGGGTCATCTGTCCTGGTTTCCCTGTGTTTCCAGTTCCTATATGGACCAGTGTATATTCTCTGGTCTAGCCAGGTTTGTAAGGTAGAATTGGGATCATGATAGTGGGCGCGGTAGAATTTAGGAACGAGAGGAAAGTTATATGTTTCATCGTTGCTACACTGCATCCTGACTGGCTCATCTCCTCCCAGCGACCCTTTTGTAAGGGGTTGTCCAGTTGCCTACAGATAGATCTTGGATCCCCTAACTGTACCCCCCCCCATTCACAATGATATGATTCTTTTTGTTCTTTATGCCTGATACCTGATCCCTTCTACATCTTGTGATCACACAGGCTGGTGTGCTTCTTTCATGTGCGCTTTATTGCTTCTGAGTTAGATGGCCACTTGTGAACCTTCTAGTCTTTAAAACCCTAGACTATCTTTTGATAGATAGGCTCCATAAGCTTTCTTCACCTCATTTGTTTATACACCCACTTTTTGTCTTGAGTGATTGTGTCGGGAAGGTGACCATCATGGAATACCAGTTCCTTAAATTCCATATCTATAGGCTTAAGTCTTACCCACAGGAAGCCTATTTTTATTTTATCCCTGGAACAAAATCTTGCAATAATTTTCTCTTTTTGGGTAAGTCCATCCTGAATCACTTATCCTTTAACATTTACAAGAATTTATCTGTAACCAACCCCATTTACATAGTCTCATTCATGCTATTTCCACAATAATTGCTAATAACCCTATTTTTTAGAATCGGAAGAAAGCATCAGCATCAATATCCCATTGCCACTGAGTTGATTTCAACTCATGGGTACCCTATAGGACAGAATAGTATTGCCTCATAGGTTTCCAAGGCTGAAAAAAAATCTCTTTATTGTGAGATGAGTGAAGGTTTACAGAATACATCCGTTTTCCATGTGACAGTTCACACATATTTTGCTTCATGATATTGACTGCAGTCTGCTCAACGTAATATCACTTATTGCACTTCCTCCTTGTAGTTCCTGTTTCCATTCCCCCTTCTTTCCTGACCGTTCTGAACTTTATCTTTGAATAAATTATATCCTTTTGATTCAAATAGTTGATTAGTGTTACTTTTTACCTTATAGATCTACCTATTGTTTGGCTGAAGATTGAGCCAAGGGAGTGAGTTCAGTTCCAGATCTGAAGGTGCCTAAGGACAACAGTCTTGTGGGTTCCAAGAATCTCTCTCTGAGCAATACCCCTGAACTTTTAAAATAAGTTTAAACTTTGTTGCACATATTTCTCCTTTCTATCCCAAAATTCCAAAGCAAACTCATTATCATTGTGTTGAAGCTGACTCATAGAGACCCTACAAGATAGAATAGAACTTCACCCTTTCATTTTCCAAGGCTTAAATCTTTACCAGAGCAGACAAACTCATATATCTCACATGGACCAACTGATAGGTTAGAACCACTTACTTTGTGTTTAGGAGCTCAATGAGGAGTCCACTCTGCCATTAGAGCTCGTTAAGAATGCTATTCAGGATTCCCTAATGCTATCCCTCTCAGATCAGTTGGTAGTGGTAATAAATGTAAATCTTAAGGGGGTCAGACTGCCACATCGTAACTCTTCCTTGGGGAAGATGGGGGGTTTGAACTGCTGATTGATTAGCCCTTAAGTGCTTAATTACTGCCTCACCAGGGTTCTCCTTAACATCAGAACAGTGGACACTTATTGGTTTATCTTGCTGGTCTCTGTTCCCTAAAAATTGCACTTCATCCACAGGGTTTTCTTCCACAACACACAGCTACTAGTGTTTTTGGTTTTTTTCTCCACATGACTTCACCTTCCTGGTCAAAGCTGATTTGTCCAGTGCTAAACACACAATGAAAACATAGCCATATTTGCACACTACACAATTTGAAGTGAGACAGCAAGCTATTTGTTGAGTTTTTTGAATGACAGAAGTCTAAAAGGAAGTGTTATGATGCAGGAAACAGTGAGTTTTGATGTCCAGGATCTATGCTGGGGACCCAGTTGGCACTCCGAATGACTATTCAAAGTGATGGTATGAATTCTCCTCTTCCATGACCTACACATATAATAGATATAACCACTAAGTCCATGATTTGACAAATGTCTTGTGTGATTGAGTTTTGGTTCCCCATAGGATTAGATCCTGAGACAAAGGTTTTAATTAAGCCATTTTTGGGGGAGATATCAATAAGGAAATGGGAAGCAGAAAAGGGAAAGAAGGCAGCCAATGAAAAGTACATTATCAAACAATTTAAAATTGTGAGCAACTGGAGGTTAATCTTACTGGAGACACTCTAGAAAATCCACTAGTTATTCTGCCCAGAATGTGAGGGAGTGTGGCTATTTGTCCAACAACTCCTATGGGTCATTGGTTAAGGGTTACTCCAGGAAGCAAGAATTAACTCCACAACCTCCTAAGCCATGCATGCTCAGGTACAGTGGTCTACAGAAACTAGAGAAAGCAGGAAGAGAGATATGCTGGCCATTCGGAATTAGGCTAGCATGCCAAGTTGTCAGACATGTCAGGTTCTTGCACTATCATAACTTGTGAGATATACCACTGGTATTTCAAACACAAGCATAGTTACCCGTGGTGGAAAATTTTCAGAAAAGCTTACAAGCTAAATAGACTAGAAAGAATAACCTGCCAATCTACATCTGAAAAAAATAGTGGTGTTTGTGGAGCACATTGATAGCAGTGGAATATTTTTTCATATAGTGCAGGATGATGAACCCCTCAAGTTGGAAGACACTCAAAATATAATTGAGGAAGAGCTGTCTCCTCAAAGTAGAGTTGACCTTAGTGATATAAAGTTTTCAGGACCTATATTTGTTGATGTGGCAATGACTCAAAATGAGAAGAAACAGCAGTACTGCAATAACCACTAACAAGAAGATGGGATGCATGAAATATGGATCTAGAAAAATTGGAACCCATGACAAAATGGAACACATAAAGATCAAACACTCTAGGTGTTATTGAACTGAAATAGACTGGTATTGGCCATTTTGAATGTCATAATAATATGGTTTACATACCAGAGTAACAAATTTGAAAGGAATGGATGACTTTCATGTTAAAAAAGAGAATGTTTCAACATCGATTCCAATGTTCACCATTGTTAGGTGTAGGATATATTACACCTACAAGGATGAATAATTAATAAAGTTATTATTCAAATTGACACACCAACCACTAATGCTAACAATAAAGCCATTGAGGATTTTTACCAACCTTTTCAGTCTGAAATTGATGAAACATGCAATCAAGATTACTGATGACTTGAATGCAAAAATTGGAAACTAAGGAGGAGGATCACTAGTTAGAAAATATGGCCATGGGGATGGAAGCCACATGGGAGATCTCATGACAGAATATTCCAATAAGGATGGCTTATTGATTGAACATTTATTTTTCAGTGATGTAAACAGTAACCATAGACATGGATCATGTATATTGGATAGAAATACACAGGAATTAAATCAACTACATCTGTTGAAATAAACTACTATATATACTCGAGTATAACCCAAGGCAACTAATTTTACCCCCCAAAGCTGGGGTGCTTTTTCAGCATAAAAAATGTGCAGAAAAAAACTCGGCTTATACTCAAGTATTTACCGTATAAAGAAGTTCAATATCATCAGTCACGAGACTGGAGACCAACTGTGGAACAAACCATCAATGGCAAATTCAACTCGAATTCAAATAAAATTAAAACAAGTCCCCAAGAGTCAAAGTATGAATTTGAGTATATCTCATCTATATTAGAGGATACTTCAAGAAGAAAGTTGACACATTGAACACAAATCACCTGAGATGATACGAGTTCTGCAATAATATCAAGAACATCATAAATAAAGAAATTCAAAGATAATTAAAAAGATAGAAACTAAAGAAAAGACAAAATGGATGTCACGTTGAATGTGGAGAAGCTGAAGCCAATGAAAGAAATGATGAAGTACGAAAAAGAGAGAGAGAGAAATATAGAAATAATTGATGACGTAAAGACGCTGAATAAAGAAGCTGAACATAAAATTTCAAAGGGGAATTCAAAAAGATGGAATAAAGAATTATATTAAAAGGTGCAAAGACCTGGAATTAGGACAGCAAAAATGAAAAGCATGTGCATTTCACTAGCTGAAAAAATTGAAGAGATTCAAAATACAGAATTACACAGATAGCATCAAAAGAAGATGAAAGGGATTCACTGACCACATGAAGCCCAGGCTCCACAGCGCTGAGTCCAGAAGACCAAGATAGCATAGGGTTCTCACTGCAGATTGCTCTGAGGGTACTCAGAGTAGTAGGCCCTGGATCGACTTGGGAAAATGTAGAACTCAAAATAAGAAGACTAACCTTAGGATATGATAGGCACTAGTGGAATTCCCATTTGACACCTGACCTCACCTCCATGGCTCAACTTTCAGCCCCCAAATAGGAGACCTATACTGTCAACGATGTACAATTCAGAGCCCAGCATTTGTCAGGGAGTTACTCAGAAGGCAGGAAGGAATGGGAACGAAAGACCAATGGAAACGGCAAACAAAGGGAGGGAATAGGAAAAGTAGTATTGCATTGTAGGTATTGCAATCAATATCATAAAACATTGCATGAATTGTAAGGAAAATCAATTTACTCTGTAGATTTTCCCTCACATCACAATCAAAACAGTGTAAAAAGAAAATTAGTCATATGACCGAGTACACTGGTAGATCTTGCTGAAGACCAATTTCCAGTGTTAAAAGATGTCACTTTGAAGAATAAGGCACAGCTGAGCCCTAGTGGTATAGTGGTTACAAATATAATGCGTCAGAACCAACCCAGTTGGGTCGCCCAACACAAGATCAACAGTTCAGCTCCCATACAAAGTTCCAGTATTGGAAACCCACAGGGATATCTCTCCCCTGTCCTATAGAGTTGCTAAGGGTTGGAATCAACTTGATGGCAGTGAACTGGATGTAAGCCAGGCTGACTAGAGACACAAATCAAGTGCCACTCATATATGTGCAATAAATAGTTTTCTATCAAGAAGTCATTATAGTATTTCTATTTCAAGGAAATATCCCAGGCCAGTCCAACTCCAGTCCTTAGTCCAACACTAGCCCATAAGTTCCTTTCCAACTTACGCAGTTACATGCAATGATGCAGAATGCAGGGATGTCAAAGGCCAGTGATTGCAATGTCTTGTGGACCCAAGGTCGATGGAAGCATGGCAAGACTCTGGCAGCTCTCAACGTGGGCAGGGAGCAGTCAGGTGAATGCAAAAAGAAGGGGAGGTTCCCAGGGCCCTCCTTATGAGAAGGCCATGGCCACAAAGAGGCACCATCAGTGATTGACAGATTGGATACCAACCTTACACTTTTACATATCTTCAAACTGACATAAAATTATATAACTATCATACTATGGCATTTTCAATCACCTCATATGTACTTGAAAATGGACAATAATTATGAAAGGTAAAATAAAAGTTGATGTCTTTGAATTATGATGCTGGTGAAGAATATTGAATATTCCATGGACTTTCAGAAGAAGGAACAAATCTTTCTTGGCGGAAGTAGAGCCAGAATGCTTCCTAGACGTGAGAATGGCAAGACTTCATATCACATACTTTGGGCATGTTAACAGCTGAGCATAGTCCCTAGAGAAGGATATCATTCTTGATAAATTGGAGTGGTGAAAAAAAGAAGAAGGTCCTCAATGGGATGAATTGGCATACTGGCTGCAAAAACGGTCTCCAACATTCACTGTGAGGAAACAGGATGTGGCTGCTATGAGTTAGAGCCAAATTAACAGTGTCTAACAATGACAACTCCCCTCCCCCGCCCCATCTGTCAATTTGCTGCACTGTGGTAGCTTGTGCTTTGCTGTAATGCTGGGAGTTAGTCCACTAGTACTTCAAATACCAGGCAGGATCACCCACGGTGAACAGATTTCAACACAGCTTCCAGACTAAGAACTGACAGGACGACAAAACAATCAGTCCACTTCTGAGGGATTCACCATTGAAAACTTTCTGCATAGCACTAAAATATTGTCTGTTATAATGCCAGAAAATGAGCCCCTCAGATTGCAAAACAATCAAAATATCACCGAGAAAGAGAGCTTCCTCAAAGTAGAGTCCACCTTAATGATAACTCAAAACCTCACAAAAGGAGCTGGAGATAACATCATAATAAATGGAGAAAATATTGAAGTTATCAAGAATTTGGTGTTGCTTAGATTCACAACTAATGCTCATGGAAACAATAATCAAGAAACTAAATAACATATAGCATTAGGCAAATCTACTGCACATAACCACTTTAAAGTACGGAAGATCAAGAATTTCACTTAGGATTAAGTTGCGCCTGGCCCAAGGCATGGTATTTTCTGCCACATCTTATGCATGTGAAATTTGAACATTGAATGAGAACGACTGAAGGAGAACTGGTGCATTTGAATTAAGGTACTGACAAAAAAAATACTGAAAGTACCATGGGTGGAGAGAAGAATAAACAAATCTGTCTGAGAAGAAGTGCAGCTAAATGTTCCTTGGCAGATAGGATGGCGAGACTTCATCTCCTGTACTTTGCAGATGTTATCAGGACAGACCAGTCCCTGGAGGACATCATACACATTACAGTGGAGGGGTTGCAAAAAGAGGAAGACACCCGATCAAATGGATCGAGACAATTCCTACAACAATGGGCTCAAACATAACAAAATTTTTGAGTATGGAG
The DNA here is from genome assembly GCF_050624435.1 of Tenrec ecaudatus. Classification (NCBI taxonomy): domain Eukaryota; kingdom Metazoa; phylum Chordata; class Mammalia; order Afrosoricida; family Tenrecidae; genus Tenrec; species Tenrec ecaudatus. The sequence goes on along the minus strand of NW_027458494.1, from coordinate 341,410 downwards.
CAGGACCAGGCAATGTTTCATTCTGTTGTGTAGGCATTATTATGAGACAGAACTGACTTGAAGGCATCTAGCAACAAAGTGTACTAAAGCTTTCTGGCACCTTCATTTGCTGATGGATTATAATGCAAAATGAGAAAAATCATTGCAACCATTCATTAATAATCAGAACATGAAACGTGAAAAATAAGAATCTAGGAAAATTGGAAATCATAAAAAACGGAATCTGACCTTTAAAGATCATATCCTAGGCATTGGTGAGTTGAAATAGTCCCTTTGAATCTTAAAATGATAAGAATGACTATGCTGACAATGACAAATTCAAAAGAATGTCTCTTTCATCCTCAAAAAGAGCATTTCTAGATCTATCTTGAAATGCAATGCTGCCTGTGACAGAATAATATCTATCTTCACACACAAGGAAGGCCGGTTAATAGAACCATTATTCAAATTTTCTCACAAACCACTAAAGCCAATGAAGAATTGTACCAACTTCTTTAGTCTGAAATTGATCACACATGTACTGAAAATGCATTAATAATTGCTGACAATTGGAATGCACACATGGAAACAAAAAGGAAGGAAGAGTAATTAGAAACTATGGCTTTGGGGATCGAAAAGAAGCTGAAGAATGCATGAAAAAATTCTGCAAGAGCAATAACTGCCTCATTGCAAACATCTTTATTCAACAACAGGAGCGGCATATATACATGTGGAATACACAGGAATGGAACTGATTAAATCTGTGGGAAGACATGATAGAGAAGCTCAATATCATTGAGGCAAAATAAGACCAGGGGCCAACTATGTAACAGACTATCAATTACTAATATGCAAGTTCAAGTCATACCTGAAGAAAATTAAAATAAGAACGCAAAAGAGCCCAAATACATCCTACATTATATCTGTGGTCGGTTGGGGTTTCTAGAGAAACAAACCAGTGATACTGATACATGTAGAAGAAGGAAATTTATATCAATAAAGAATTTTACATTAAGAAGTCCACACAACAAGAAACCCCAGTCCAACTCCAGCCCATAAATCAGATGCAAACTAGAGGCCCTTCCAGACTCATGAAGCTGTTGGAGGAATAGCCCAAGAAACAGGAAAACCACAGGTTGGTGGTGGCAGAGTTGGGAGAATCCAAAGTGAACAGGCAGTTGGCAGGCCACAGACAGCTCTTAGGGTCAGCAGGTCTCATGGTGATTGCCATCCCAAGAAGCCAGACGTAGGGTCCAGGGTCTTTTCATCAGGAAGAAAAACAGTGAGCCCATTCTCCACAGTCTACTTATAGCTATGAAATAGGTCACACCCCCAAGGAGACTGTGACCTGCACCTTCTGAAGATCCTGGTCAAACTAAATTGACACCAAACCTTACTATCACAATATCTCACCTGAATTTAGAGCCTATCTCAAGAATGGTTCGGACATATTGAACATTAATGATCAGCTACCAGAAGACTTGTGAAATAGCATCAAGGTCATCAATCTTTTTTTTTTTGTCATGTCAACTGGGGCTATTATTTATTTATCATAAATTATTTTATTGAGGGCTCCTCAAAAAGATCATTAATAATAGAGGAAAGAAAGAAAATAATACAGTGGATATCAGAGGAGATTGTGAAACTTGCTCTTGAACCTAAAGCAGCTAAAGCAAATGGAAGAAATGATGAAATAAAAGAGTTGAACAGAAAAATTTGAAAGGCCAGCTTGAGAAGATAAAGTAAAGAATTATATTGTAACGTGTAAAGACCTGGAATTAGGAAAGCAAAAGGAATGAGTACAGTCAGCATATCATAAATTGAAAGAACAGAAGAAAAAATCCAAGCCTTGGACTAAAATGTTGAAGGATTATTTATCAAACTATTGAATGATGCAGGGAGAATCCAAAGAACATGGAAGGAGTATACAGAGTCTCTGTACCCAAGAATTAGTTGAGGTTCTACTAGTTCAAAAGGCCAAGAAGAAGTTGAAGCTGCAATGTAAGCATTAGTGAAAAGCAAGGAAGGGATAGGAATGGAAATATTTCAACACGCTCATGCAGTGATAGTCCATGTCAAGAAATTTGGAAGATAGCTATCTGGCCAACCAACTGGAAGTGATTAATATTTGTGTCCATTCTAAAGAAATATGACGCAACAAAATCTGCAAATTAATTTAAAGTAACATTAATATGACATGCAAGTACAATTTTATTGAAGATAACTTTAAAAGTAGTTATAGCAATATGTCAACAGGAAGCTGCCAGAAATCCAGGCTGTATTAAAAGAGGGCATGAGGCAAGGTATATCAATGCTGATTTCAGATGGACCTTGGCTGAAAACAGAGGATACAAGGAAAATGCTTACTTATGTACTATTGACTATGCAGAGGATTTTACTGTGTATCATAACAAACTTTGGGTAGCATATGAATACATATGAGAACAATGGGAATTCCCGTACATTTAATTGTGCTCCTGTGGTACCTGTACATAAACCAACAGGAAGTGGTTCGAATAGAACAAGGGGATACTGCGTGGTTTAAAATCAGGAGAGTGTGTGTTGTGGTTATATCCTTTCACCATATGTGTTAGACAGGGTTCTCTAGAGAAACAAAACCAGGACATTTATGATTTGATAGATAGATAGAACACAAAGGAATATAACAGCTAATTAGTCCACATAGCAGTACAGAGGACTCAGTTTAACTCACTTCCATGCAACAGTAAATATGGCAGTACAGCCAGGCAGCAAACTGCAGAACTAGGTAAGGCAGCCACACACTGGTCTGATCACCAGAGAGCAACTGAGAGATAGGTGTGGCTTGCTGAGCCATTTATCTCTTTGCCCACTAATCAAACTGCGAACTTATTAATCCCACATGTTCTTATTGGCCAGGTTGGCACTATAAACCTACCTATCTATCACACTATACTTATTCAAATAATCTGAGAAGCTGCTCTGTATGAGGAAGTTGAGGCATCTGAATTGGAGGAAGAATCATTAACAACCTGTGTTATGCAGATGACCCAATCTTACTGGCTGAAAGTCAATAGGCCTTGAAGTACTTACTGATAAAGCTCATATAAATTAGTCTTCAACACTAAGAATACAAATGTCTTCTCAACTTGACAAATATAAACACACAACATCATTACAAATAGAGAAATGTAGCTAAACTCTATTTTACTTGGACCCACAATCAATACTCACAGAAGCAGCAGTCAATAAATCAACGTATTTCATTGGAAAAATCTGTTGTAAAAGACCTCTTTAAAATGTGAAAGAGCAAATGTTTTACTCTGGGGATTAGCAAGTTATGCCTGCTTTTAGCCTTGATATTTTTAATCACCTTAGATGCATGTGAAAGGAGTCTTAATTTCAGTGTCTGGTATGGGTTGGATGACTCACAGCAAGGTTGGTGGTTCAACCCACTTGCTGCTCCACAGAAGAAAGAGGAAGCTATTTGACCCTGTAAAGATTTACAGCCTTGGAAACCCTATATGGTCACTATGAATAACAATAGACTTGATGGTAATGTTTGACATATGCATGTGAAATATGGACCATAATTAAGGAAGACTGAAGAAAATATGATGCCTTTAAAATATGATGTTGCAAATAATATTGAATATACCACGAAAGCCCAGCAGAACAAAGAGGTCTGTCCCTGAAGAAGTACAGCCACAATGTGTTTTAGAAGTGAGGATGGTAAAACTTCATTTCATATACTTTGAACATGGTATCAGGAGAAATTAGTCCCTAGAAAAGGACAAAATACTTGGTAGAGCATCATCAAAAAACAGGTAAACCCGGAATGAGATGGATCAACACAGTGGCTGTAACAATAGGCTAAAATATGACCATTGTGAGGATGTCACAGGACTAGAAAGGCTTTTATTCTATTGTGCATAGGGTCACTATAAGTGGCAGTGTGTGAGTTTTTGTTGATTAACAACACTGGGATATGAGCAATGTCCCCATGTCGTATGCTAAACTGTCACCATGCTAGACACAGTTGATCTTTGTGGCTTTAGAGGGTAATTATTTGGAGGGTTATGATTCCACTGAATTTTTTTCTGTGTATTCAAACTATTCCATCCTAAGATTCTACAGATCTATCCAAACCAAGCTCACTGCCATTGAATCAATGCTAACTCATATCGACCCTACAGGACATGGGTAAAATTGTACCTGTGAGGTTCTGAGACTGTACCTCTTTACAGAGTAGAGTCCCATCTTTCTCCCGAAGAGCAGCCGGTGATTTCAAAATACCGACCGTGCAATTAGCAGCCCAATGTGTAACCAAGAACTATTCAGGGAAGCTAGAGGGAGAGCATGAAAAGAAATGAGTAGTTGAGGTGGTTGGATGCACATCCATCCCTTTGTTCTACTCTCTATGACTTTTTCTGAGTTCATTCAAAATATAAATTAAGACACAAAATAGAATTCTACCCAACCCTGCTATATGCCTAAACAGTATCCATTTTTCTCATTCTTACTACTAATAGAAGCTCAATTTTGTTTAGGGTGATAATGTACCTACTTAAATCGCTCACTCCTAGGCTGCCTTGCAGCTATGCATAAACATTTGACCCAGTTTGGGCCAAATATGTGTAGGTGAAAGATACTGAGTAGGACTCCCCAGAAAGTTTTTGTTGTTGTTTAAGGCTAAACACTTGTCTGGCATAACCCATTTCATTTTTGTCCTTGGCTCTTCTGCTGTCATGCTCCCTAGTCAGAATATTGAAAGATGGGAGAGTCACATAGGCTACATGAGTTTGGCAGACCAAAAAGCATGCATTCTCCTATATCCAAGATGAGTCCCTGAGCAAATACGCCAGACCTAGGCTACCTATTTCAAGACTTACTATTGTATAAGACAAACCCCTGTGTGGTGCAAAGGGTTAACACAATTCACTGCTAAGCCAAAGATGCCTTGGAAGAAAAACCTGGCAATCTACATTTAAAAATTCAGCCCTTGAAAACTTCATGGAGCACAGTTCTACCCTGAATCATATGGGGTAACTGTAAATCAGAATCAATTCAGTGGCAACTGGTTTGGTATTTTTTTTTGTTAATATAAGAAAAATGAAGCTTTTGTGATTAGAGCACTAGAGTCGGTTTGTTTTTTTCCCATGTAGCCAGATGCAATTTGGACTGATAGAGAAATAATTAAAAGAATGTAGAGTTAAGTAAGCGTAATGATTATGGAACTAATCATTTAGCAATGGGCTGCTAACCACAAGGTCAGTAGTTCAAATGCACCAGTCACTCAGCGGGAGAAAAGTGAAACTCTCTGCTTCTGTAAAGATTTACAGTCTTGGAAGCCCTATATGGGGTTGCTATAAGTTGTAATCAACTTGATAGCATTGTATTTGTTTGAGTTTGGTGACTAGTATGTAAGCTTTGAGGGGGTAGTAATAGATACTTTGAATACTATTCTTAGCACTATAGGTATTATGTCTTTTGCAAATGGATAAACGAACAAAAGCGATATTCATTTTGTGTTTTCTGTAGTTTGCCTTATTCTTCCAAGAAGATTGCTCAAGTGTTAAGACCCAGTCTTCTCAGGCATTCTTGAATAAAAGAATAACTGATAGACACAGACTTGAACCCTTGCCTGTGTGATCATTGGTGTGTCACTGTTTTTCAATCCATTTCTCATCTGTGAACTGGGGATTACACACGTAGCCCACAGGGTTCTTTTGGAGATTCAGAGTAATATGTGTGTCTTTGATAGAGTGCCCGTGCATGCCGAGCTTATTCCTCAGGCCTGGGTGCAGGGAGTCTATTTGAGATCTGATGGCAGGGAGTGGGAATAGGAAAGCGGACGCAAGACTGAGTTAGGGGGAGAAGCAATCACAATGGGAACGGGGTGTTGAGGCTTTTAATGTAGGATACAGGGGCTTGATTCCCCCAGGACTTCTGAGGAACATGGGTTCTGTCCTAGAATTGTCTACCAGAAACAGGAGGCTGGGCCCTTCTTCGCCTGTAGTGGTGTTGAGCATTCCTCCTAGTAAGGTGACCTCTCCTACCTTCCTGGGTTTGGCTTTCCATGCCTTTGAAAAGGCTTCGAGGCAGAAGGACATGGAGAGCTGCGTGCTGCACAGTTGTGATAAGACACCATTTCAGCAGGAGCCTGCACTTACATAGAGCCGTTCGCCACTGCTATGATGGATATCAGGAGGAGCCCTGGAAGTGCAGTGGTTACAAGTTGGTTTGCTAACTTCAAGGTCAGCAGCTCAAAACTACTAGCTCCAAGGAAGAAAGATGGGGTTTTCTACTCCAATAAAGAGTTGTAGTGTTTGAAACTCGCAGGGGGCAATTGTACACTGCCCCACAGGATCGCTATGAGTCGGTATTGACTGGAAGGCAGTGAGATGGTGTCAGAGATGGATCAAAGGAATGTGGCATGGCAACCCTAAGAATCTGCTACAGAACCAGAAAGTGCCTGGGATAGATGAGTTTATTGTGCTTGGCCTTTTAAAACCATCAAACGGGCAACAGTTAGAAAGTCAAACATACCAAGTGTCATTGGAGATCCGGAGAAAGCAGAGAAACACTGCTAATGATGCAGGTTTGCTGCACAGCAATCTGGCAGAGCTTAGTGAAAGTCCATTGAATGGACCCTAGGACCTAGTAAGCCCCTCCTGGGCGTACAACCAAAGAAGCGCAGTCACTGAGTTGACTTTCATTCCTCGTGACCATATCTAACAAAGCTGAATGGTCCCATGATGTTTTCAAGGCTTCTATTGGGAAGTAGACAGCCATGCCTTTATCCCACAGTGTGTGGAAGACGGCTTCAAACTACTGACCTTTGGGTTAGCAGCCAAGCACTTAATATCTCCCCCATCAAAGCTCTCTCCTGGATGTAGAAAAACAAACAAAACCACAGTTGATTCTTCCTCATTAGCAACCCTACAAGGCACAGTAGAATTGCTGCTTTAGGTTAACAAAACTAAATTCTTACGACAGCAGACAGCCTCTCTTTGCTCCATGGAATAGCTGGTGGGTTGGAACTGCTCACCTTGGGGTTAGCAGCCCAACACATAATTCCTGGGTATATAGGCCAAGCTATTTATCCAATTCACAGGGCCCTTGGGACATTTTTACAAGAATGGTCACCACACTGATACCTGCAGTAGAGAAGAGTTGGAGCTGAATTGGATGCCAATCAACAGACAACTGAAGAAGGAAACAAAAGAAAGATGATGATTGCTCATGACCAAGTGGCACGCAGCAGCACATACAATTGATATGCAGCATGGCAATAACTCTTAATGACATTGCAAGGAGTTGAAAAGGTCAAAAACGGAATGAGATTTATATTGCAGTACCATTCATGGAAGCTGAAAGCCCATTCACCAAGCAGCATGGTCTATTGCACATGGCTGTATGCCTATAAGGACACACACACACCAAGCACCCAGCAGAGGGTATTAGTCTGAAGAGGGGAATGGAAGTGATGTGAATGTGGAAAAGGAGGGACAAAACACAAGCAGGGCCTGACATTGATCAGGGTTCACGGTGTGCTATAAAGTAGGCATGATTAATCACTTCCTTGGACCAGAAGGCTGAGCTAGATTTTTAAAGCAAATCGAGTGGCTGGAACACAATGGTTGTTAGCTGCTGTTGAGTCAGCCTCCATTCCAACTCACTGTGACAACCAGCTCCCAGTGACTCCATGGGCAATATTCTCTCTGGTCCTGCACCATCTCTTTGGTTGTGCATCAGATTGTGATTCACAGGGGTTTTCGTTAACTGGTTTTCAGAAGAATAAAGCCACGCTTTTCTTCATCGCTCATCTTAGCCTGGACACATCACAGAAACAGGTTCAGTCTCAAAGCCGCACCCAACCAAGCTTCCCCATTTCAGTATCATAGCAACACAGAATCAGTTCAGTACCTCAGCAATAACCAAGCATCCCCCTGACAAATGAGTGTTGGATGCACATGAGTTTCATTGTCTTGGACTCAAACCCAGATCTCCCACATGAAAAAGGAGAATTCTACAACTGAACCACCAATTTACCCTCAGAATATAATTTGTATCCAGTAAATGGTTATTAAGAATGTGGCTGCCAGGAAAATCCAGCAATTTCCTGCCAAGGCTTAACACTAATATCTTCCCCCACACACTAGAAGGCTGCAGAGGAATGACTTTCTCCATGCCAGCCCTGGTATCTAGACAAGGGACCCTAACACTGAGCCACTGAGCCCCAGCAGGCTGGGGAGCAATGTCAAATTGGATGAGGGACAATCCTGGTTGAGTTAGTTTCCCTAAGCTCGCAGGGCAGTTTAGCATGTCCACAGCTGTGTTCAGAATAGCCATGCGATTACCACCGAGAGAAATTCTACATGCTTTCACACCCCATGCTAGTCGTTGCAGCCATCGTTGAGTACAGTTCATGCTCATCACTATCTAGAACTCACGGTGACGCTGTGGGTGAGCCGTTGGGCAGGTAACCTCAAGGTTGGCAGTTCAAAGGCACCAGTTGTTCACTGAGAGGAAGGTGAGATGATCTGCTCCTGTAAAGATTTAGCCTGAGGAATTTTATATAGGGTCACAGTGAGTCAGGATCAACTCAATGGTGTTGGTTTGGTTTATTAGACCCACTATCAGATCATATTTAATGTTTTTATTAACATGTATATTTGCCACAAATCCAATGTCTTTTATTTTTATCACTGCAGTTCAATACAATTTGTGCCTTTGTGATTCTGTATTTCATTGGAGGTATTTGGAAATATTATTCTGGGGAGTGGGCAGGTGTTCCATAGCCTTTCCTAAATGCCAAAAGGATCCATGGGGTTGCAATGGTTAAGACCCTCTAATAGAGTTTATCAAAGAGCCCTGGAGGCACAATGGTTAAGTGCTCAGCTGCTATCCAAAAGGTTGAAGGTTTGAACCCACCAGTGGCTCTGTTCTTGGAAGAAAAGCCAGGCAACTCATTCTTGTAAAGATTACAGCATAGAAAAGCCTAGAGCAGTGGTTCTCAAACTTCCTAATGCCACAACCCTTTCATACAGTTCCTCATGTTGTGGTGACCTCCACAACCATAAAAATATTCTCATTGCTACTTCATAACTGTAATTTTGTTACAGTCACCCTGTGCAAGGGTCCCACAGGTGGAGAACCATTGGTCTAGAGAGCTCTGCACTGATGCATTGAGTCACTATGAGTTGGACTGGACTAGAAGGTTCCTAACAAAAACACCAACAATCATTTTTTACCATACCTTGTTAACTCAAAAAGATTAACAAGCAATTTCACAAATGAGGACATCCAGTTGCCCCTCCAAACTGGACAAGCATGAGTTAAATGGTGACCTTGACCCCACGGTGTCTTCCAGTTGGTGCCATGCTGCCTTTATTCCCTCTGCCTCTCAGTTCTGTGGAGAAGAAGGGGAAAGGGAGGGAAAGAAAAAGAAAGAAATGAAAACATAATTTTCCCAGCTTCTTCACATCACTGAATTGAACTTTACTTTTAATAAAAGTATTATGAAATGGAAATGGTGCTTTCACTATTTTGCTTTTAGGTGATATTCAGAGACATGGTGCTGGTAATTATTTGAGCCGGGGAGGTTAGTGTGCAGACTTTCTGAACATGGTTGAGCCAGCATGCCCCCTTCCAGGCCTAGCATTTCCCTGGACTATGAGAAGTTATAGACAGTCTACCCTCTTCTTCCTCTGATTTCGCTGCAAACCATGGACACACTGGTTCTGACTTGACCTGGCTCCAGTACAGAAAAAAATATCCTCCTTGCATAATTGTAGTGCTTGCATTGGAAGGCACCCAGAGACAAATCTCTCATCTGGTGGCATAATGGGTTATGTGTTGGGCTATTAACTGCAAGGTCAGCGGTTGGAATTCACCAGTCGCTCCTTTGGAGAAAGATGAGGCTTTCTTCTCCCATAAAGAGTTATAGCCTTAGATGAGTATAAAAACTCAAAATGCATTGGCAGAGATTCCACAGAGAATAAGCCTCCATTAAATCCCCTGGGACCATTCACCAGGGATGGGATTAAACCCTGCTCACCGTCAGTACATCAGAAAGTGTATTGTTGCAGATATGATTAGGTTAAACATTAACATCTTATCATTTGTCTTTACTCTTAACACGTTTTCATTTGTTCTTTTTTTAATATTCTGCTTTCCTTTTTATTGAAAAAAGTAACTAATGTCACTAAACAAGTAGAGAATTTGTTAAATGAGAATCTAATCGGTTATGTAAACTTTCACTGTAAACATAACACAATTTTATTTTTACAAAGAGTTATAGCCTTGGAAACCCAGGAGGCCGGAGTATTTTCTCTCGATAGGATTGTTATGCACCCAATGGCAATGAGTGTTGTTGGATTTTGTTTCTTTATTGTTTTCTGTAGCTATGGTGGGGTATAGGGGTTATGTGTTGGGCTGCTAAACGCAATGTCTGAAATGGCAAATTTGAAATCCCCAGCCACTCCAAGGGAGAAAGATGAGGCTTTCTACTCCCCTAAAGAGTTCTAGTCTCAGAGCAGCCAGTCCACAAAGAGAACAACATGGCTGGCCCCACTATGAGACATGATGCCCCTCAGTGACCAATGGTGATACAGGGGACAACACTGGAGACACAGTGTGCGAATTGCACCTAACCTGATTCCACCACACCGAGGCAAAGTGTGGTGGAGTGCAGTGGAACAGCAAGGGAATGGAGTGGCAAGGTCCCCAGGGAATGCTGAAAGTGGACTTTGGGGCCAGGTTGTGGTGCCTCAACAGACTGGATTGGAAAACACTCCTAAGGTCCAACAAATGATCCTTGAACTAACTATAAGCTCTTCTTTCTTGATGTGTTTTGTTTTGTTCTTTGTCAGTGGTTTGTTTTTGTTGTTTTGTTGTCTGGTTGTATACTGTTGCTTTGTTTTCCTCTGTCTTGTTTTCGTGCATGTTAGTGTCTCCACAGGTCTGTCTAAATAAGACAGGCTGGATGAACTATCTGGAGGAAAAACAACAGGACCAACAGTTCCGGGGGCACTTGGGATAGGGGGAGGTGCGGGGGGGGCAAGGAAGTGGTGTTAACAAACACAGGGACAAGGGAACAACATGGGACTCAAAATGGTAGTGAGGGGGAAGTGGCAGGCCTGGTAGGGAATGATCAAGGGTAAGATTACGTAAAGAAGAGGTATAGCTGTAACCCAGGTGGGGACGGAGCATGGTAGTGGGACAGGAGGAAAGTCAAGGGAGATGGAGGAGAGAGCTAGGAGTCAAAGTGCATTTATAGAGGTCTAGACAAAGACATTTTCATGCAAATATATATATATATATATATATATATATATATATATATATATATATATATATATATGGGGAAATAGATCTCTGTGTCTATAATTATAGGTTTAGTATTAAGGTGGTGGCAGGACCTTGGGCCTTAATTCAAGCACTCCCTCAATGCACGAATACTTTCTTTTATTAAATTGGCACTCTACAGTGCTCATCCTCCCGACACAACTGCTGAAGCCAAAGCTTGTGAACAAGTAAATGTGGTGAAGAAAGCTGATGGTGCCCGGCTATCAAAAGAGATAGTGTCTGGGGTCTTAAAGACTTGAAGATAAACAAGCGGCCATCTAGCTCAGAAGCAACAAAGCCCACATGGAAGAGCACACCAGCCTGTGTGATCACGAGGTCCCGAAGGGATCAGTTATCAGGCATCAAAAAACAAAAAAATCACAGTATTGGCTGCACACCTCCATGATAGGATTGGCAAAGACAAACGGGTGCATAAGCAAATGTGGCGAAGAAAGCTGATGGTGCCTGGCTATCAAAAGAGATAGTGTCTGGGGTCTTAAAGGCTTGAAGGTGAAAAAGCGGCCATCTAGCTCAGAAGCAAAAAAGCCCACATGGAAGAAGCACACCAGCCTGTGCGATCACATGGTGCCAAAGGGACCAGGTATAAGGTATTATGCAAAAATATATATATATATATAATAGTGAATGAAGGGGGAAGTGCAGAGTGGAGACCCAAAGCCCATTTATGGCCACTGGAGATCCCCTCACAAAGGGGTTTAGGAGAGGAGATGGGTCAGTCAGGGTGTGATGTAGTACTGATGAAAAACACAGCTTTTCCCTAGATCCTGGATGCTTCCTCCCCACAACTACCATGATCAGTATTCTACCTTGCAGGACTGGATAGGGCAGAGGTTGTACACTGGTACATATAGGAGCTGGAGGCATAGGGAATCCAGGGTGGATGATACCTTCAGGACCAGGAGTGTGAAGGGCGATACTGGGAGAGTAGAGGGTGAGTGGGTTGGAAACGGGGAACAGATTACAAGGATCCACATGTAACCTCCTCCCTGGGAGACAGACGGCAGAGAAGGTGGGGAGGGAGACTCCGGAGAGGGCAAGATATGACAAAATAACAATCTGTAGATTATCAAGTGCTCATGATGGAGTGGGGAGTGGGGAGGGAGGTTAAAAAAAAGAGGACCTGATGCAAAGGGCTTAAGTGGAGAGCAAATGCTTTGAGAGTGATTACGGCAAAGAATGTACGGATATGCTTTATACAATTGATGTATGTATATGTATGGATTGTAATAAGAGTGGTATGAGCCCCTAATAAAATGTTTGAAAAAAAAAGAGTTCCAGTCTCAGAAACTCACAGGTGCAGTTCTACCCCAAACTATAGAGTTGCCATGAGTCGGCATCAACTGGATGGCAGGAAGGACACATAACGATTCAGACCTGGGCTTAGTTTGGGTTCTCACTGAAGCAGACCCTGGTCAAAGACTTAAAGGCAATGAGCTTATTTAGGAAACTCTGAGCATGCAGGTAATTATGTGGGGTTGTGAGCCAGTGGAGGGAAGGGCCACCGATAACAAATAGATTGTGAATCCAATTACAAACCTGGGAAACTGCTGCTTAATCACTTAGGAAGTCTCCAGGGGTAGGGTGTAGCACACGCCTCTCAGAGTTTTGCCATCCAAGGAGTGAGGGGCCTGGTCAGGGCTGTTCCCAGGGGCATATGTTCCTCAGCACATTCAGCCAGCACCAGCAAAGGGACCTTCAGAGCTGGCCCTTGGTGACTGAGGGGAGTACACAGAATCAGGAATTTGGGAGTGAAGAGAAGGAGCACCGGGAGTGTCTGCTACAGATTGGAGACTGGAAAGTCAACTCGTTGCTCCTCAAGGGGACAGGCGCTCCCCTCTCTGGATCTCACTTTTAACATCGATACACAAAGGTCGATTCTGTGAGGGTCACAGACTTGGGACTCCCATAGCCAAATGAGGACCTGTGTGGACTCTGGTTGGCCTGCTTATTCACTGCCATCTAGAAGATTCCAACTCACCGTGACCCTGTAAGACCAAGCAGAACTGCCCCTGTGGGTTTCCGAGGTTGAAATTCTATATGGACTAGAAAGTCTCATCTCTGCACAACCCCCACCCTATCCCCCACCCCCCGCTCCCCCAGTGTGACTGGTGGTTTCAAACTACTGACCTTCTAGTTAGCTGCCCAACACATAACCCACTGTGCCACCAGGGCTCTTTGGCCTACCTGGCTTCTATCCAATGTTATTGAATCGCCTTTGAAAAAATCAGGAGGTTTTTAAGAAAACAGGAATTTTGACTTTCTCTAGAAAAATCGATCTTGCATCACTGGAACATAAACTAGAGGATCCACAATTCCACGTGGCTCTGGGAATCTCAACATTTCTTCCTCCTGCTCAAAGTAAAATGGTTTAAGGGGACCTTTCACAGCTGGTGGGCTGGTCTCCTTTCTAGAAAGTTGCCTCTGTAAAGAAAATGCATCTTTCTTCCCTTTTACCTAGTTGGGGGTGGTGAGGGTAGCAGGAGCCATTGGGTTAAGAAAAAACAGTTGAGGTAGCTTCAGTCTGCCCTGCCAGGGCTTTAGAGTCCAAGCCTTTTTTGCTCCAGCTGACTGGCCTGCTGTTTCCAGGGCAGCCCCACCATCTGTTCCCAGATGCAGGGAGGGAGCCCACTTTCCTTCATCACACCTGCCCCAAACTCAGGCCCAGAACTACTGTCTAAACACAGAACAACTTTTGTCTGTGGCCAAATGTGGGACCCCAAATTTCTTCCCTCTTTCCCGATACTCCTTCAGTGACTTGATGACCTGGGCCAGGCTGAGATGAATTAGCTTGCTCCTCACAGCTGGCTGCTGGGTTCCAGTCAACTCCCAGAGGCCACTGGCTGTGCCCATCAGTAGAAGTGGGAGTTGAGAACCCTCAGCTCTTGGCTGAGCAGCTCTGTCAGTCTGTAGCTGTTGACTGTAGCTGCTTCTGACAGCCAGTCTAGCTGGTGCTTTAAGTCATTTCAGTCGCTCCACCTCAGCTGTGATTAGTCTAGTCTCTGTAGCCTCAGAGGGAGGGGAAAACAAAACACCTCAATTACTTTGAATCAGAGTGGGTTATCCTCTTTTAAAAGGCAGAAAGTCTGAATTGGAGGATATTTTGGGGGGTCTCTTTTATGCATTTCACATTTACGAAATAAGCACTAACAGTATTTGTTCCAGTAAGTGGATCAGAACCAACTAAGGGCACACTCCTCCCACCAGGCCACGCCTCACTAAGAATAGAGGTCCATCACTTGTCTGGCATTTTGTGGTACTGTGGTGACTTTTGTTTTGTGTGATACTGGGAGCTATGTGATTGGCATTTCATATACCAGCAGGGTCACCCAAAGAGCTTCCAGACAAAGAACAGACCATGAAGAAGGAATTGGCTGCCCGCATGGGAAGAATGAGCCATTGAAAACCCTATGGATAGCAGCAACACTGTCAGTTACTAGACCCCCCATGAACAACAGAAGAACATTGTCAGAACGTGTGCCAGAAGATGAGCTCTTCAACTTGGAAAGTACTCAAAATACGGCTGAGGAAGAGGAAGAGCTGACTTTTCATAGGCAAGTCGACCATAATGATGCAAATCGAGTATAGCTACCAGGACCTTCATTTGCTGATGGGGCACAACTCAAAATGAGGAGAAACAGTTCAAATCGTCATTAATAATTGAAACTTGGGATGTATGAAATATGAATCTAGGGACATTGGAAGTCATTAAAAATGAAATGGAATACATAAAGATTGATATTG
The DNA here is from genome assembly GCF_050624435.1 of Tenrec ecaudatus. Lineage (NCBI taxonomy): Eukaryota > Metazoa > Chordata > Mammalia > Afrosoricida > Tenrecidae > Tenrec > Tenrec ecaudatus. Next base: position 326,338 of record NW_027458494.1, on the reverse strand, counting down.
TAAGCATTAGTTAGCTCAAATGGACTGATATCGACCATTTTGAAACAGAAAATCTTATGGTTTACTCTGCTGGAAATGACACAATCAAGAGAAACAACATTGCATTCATCATCAAAAGGACAGTTTAAGATCTATTTTAATGTACAATGCTATCTTTGATAGGATGCTATCTAGCCCCCTTCAAGGAGAACCAATCAATACAACTATTGTTCAAATTTATGCACCAACCACCCAAAGCTGGTGACGCAGAAATTGAATAATTCTACCACCATATTCAGTCCCAAATTTGTCAGACTTGCTATCAAAATGCTACTGGAATGCAAAAGTTGAAAACAAAGAGGAAGGATCAGTAGTTGAAAAATATGGTCTTGGTGATAGAAACCAAGCTGGAGATCGCATGAGAGAGTTTGCAAGACCAATAAATTGCTGATAGCATATACTATATTTTCCAACTTCTGTTCTTTCCTCTTTGGTTCCTACATTTGCACTCCAATCACCAATAATTACCAATTTATTTTGATTGTATGTTAGAATTTTGCATGATTAATGATTTCTTCAAACATATGATCAACAACAAAAAAGGTGACCATAAATGTGGACTTCTCCAGATGGAATACACAGAAATCAAATTGACTACAACTGTGGGAAGAGACAATAAAAGAAGCTCAATATCAGCAACTGAAACCAGTCCTGGGGCTGATTGTGGAACAGATCAGCAATTGTTCATATGTGAGCTCAAGTTGAAGTTCAAGAAAATGCATACAAGTACACGAGAGTCAATATACAACCTTGATAATAGCCCACCAAATTTTGAGAACATCTCTGAATAAAGCACAGTGTCATTTTTAAAAAAAGGAAATAAAGAAAAGATACAAGTGCTTATCAGAAGAGACTCTGAAACTTAGTCTTAATCAGAGAGTAGCCAAGGCAAATGGAAGAAATGATGAAGTAAAGAGCTAAAAAGAAAATTTCAAAGGACAACTCGAGAATACAAAGTAAAATATTATCACAAAATGTGCAAAGGCCTAGAGTTAGAAAACCAAAACAGAACATATTCAGCATATCTTAAACTGAAAGAACTGAAGAAAAATGTCAAGTATCGAGGTGCAATATTAAAAAATTCTATGGGCAAAATATTGAATAATGAAGGAAACATCTGAGGAAGATGGAAACAATATGGAGTCACTGTATCAAAAAGAATAGACCAACATTCAACCATTTCAGGAGGTAACATATGAGCAAGAACCAATGGTCAGGAAAGAAGAAATCCAAGATGCATGGAAAGGACTAGCCCAAAAAAAAGATGCCAGGAATTGCTGGGATATCTATTGAAATGTTTCCACAAGCCGATAAAGCACTGGCAGCACTCACTCATCTATGTCAGGAAATTTGGAATACAGCTATTTGGCTAACGGACTGGAAGAGATCCATATGTGTATACATACCAAAGAAGGGAGACCAAAGGAATGGTCAAATTATGTAACCCTATCATTGGCATCACATGTGAGTCAAATTGTACTGAAGGTAATACAACAACAGTTGCATTAATTCATTGACAGAAAGTTACCATATTCAGCATTCAAGAGCCATCGTGGCACAGTGGTTACAGGTTGGATTGCAAACACCAAGGTCAGCAGTTCAAAACCACCAGTCACTCCGTGGGAGAAAGGCAAGGTTTTCTACTCCCATAATGAGTTACAGTCTCAGAAACTAACAGGGGCAGTTAGTTCTACCCTATACTATAGGGTCAGGATGAGTTGTCATCAACTACAAGGCAGTGAGTTTGGTTTCCCAGAGATTTAATCCAGATTCAGAAGAGGATGTGGAACAAAGGATATCAGGTATCAGATGGATCTTGCCTGAAAGCAGTGAATACCCAAAAGATGTTTATTTATGTTTTATTAACACCCAAGGTATCTGACTGTGTGGATCATAACAAAACATGGATAGTTTTGAGAAGGGAATTCCAGAACACTTTGTCTTGCTCATGTGAAACTTGTACATGGATTAAGAAGCAGTAGCACAAATAGAACAAGGGTAGATTGCATGGTTTAAGAATCAAGAAAGGTGTGCATCCAGGTTGCACCCACTTATTATACTTTTTCAATCTGTATGGTGAGCAAATAATCAGAGAAGCCAAATTATATGAAAAAGAGCACAGAATCAGATTTGGAGGAAATATTATTAACAACCTGCTATATGCAGACAACACAGTTTGGCTTGCTGACAAGGATGGGGGAGTTGAAGCACTTGCTGGTGAAGATCAAGGATTGCAGCCTTCAATGTGGGATACAACTCAACACAAAGAAAACCAAAGTCCTCACAACTGAACCAATAGGTAACATGATGATAAATCGAGAAAAACTTGAAGTTGTCAAGGATTTTGTCTTGTCTGGATCCACAAGCAATGCTCCTGGAAGCAGCAGTCAAGAGATGAAAAGATACATTGCACTGGGTAGATCTGCTGCATAAGAGCTCTTTAGAATGTTGAAAAGTTAGGATGTTACTTTAAGCAGGAAGTGCACCTGATCCAAACCATGGTATTTTCATTTGCCTCATCTGCATGTGAAAAGCTTGCCATAGAGTGAAGAAGACCCAGGTAAACTGTATGAATTTGAACCATGGTACTGGCAAAGAATATTGACAGTACCATGGACTGCCAAAAGAACAAACAAAATCTGTCTTGGAAGTACAGCCAGAATTCCCATTAGAAGTAAGGATGGTGAGACTTTGGACATTTTGTCAGTGGAGACCAGTCCCTGGAGAGGCATCATGCTTAGAAAAATGGAAGGGCTGTGAAAAAAGATTGAAGGCCCTTGAAGAGCTGGATTGACACAGTGACTACAACAAGAGGACTGAGCATAGGAACACTTGGGTGGATGGAGGAGGAGCTGTTATTGTTATATTCTGCTGTGAATAGGTTTGCCATGGACCAGAACCAACTGGATGGCAAACTAACAACAACAACAACAACAACAACAACAACAACAACAGGGAGAGACATTAAAAAGCCAAACTCACTGCCATTGAGTTGACCTTGATTCAGAGCAACCCGTGAGTTTCCCGAGAGTGTAACTTTTCACAGGAGGGGAAAGCCTGTTTAACCTACTACTTAGCAGCCCAGCCCATCACCAGGGCTCCACAAGGATAGAGAGAAGCACTGTTAGGGCTGGATAGGGCAGAGGCTGTATACTGGTACATATGAGGGCTGGAGGTACAGGGAATCCAGGGTGGACGATACCTTCAGGACCAAGGGTGTGAGGGGCGATGCTGGGAGAGTGGAGGGTGAGTGGGTTGGAAAGGGGGAACTGATTACAAGGATCCACATGTGACCTCTTCCCTGGGAGAGGGACAGCCGAGAACCGGGGAAGGGAGACTCCGGATAGGGCAAAATATGACAAAATAACGATGTATAAATTACCAAGGGCACATGACGGAGGGGGGAAGGGGAGGGAGGGGGAAAAAAAGAGGACCTGATGCAAAGGGCTTAAGTGGAGAGCAAATGCTTTGAGAATGATTGGGGTAGGGAATGTATGGATGTGCTTTATACAATTGAAGTATGAATATGGGTGGATTGTGATAAGAGTTGTATGAGTCCCTATTAAAATGTAAGAAAAGAAAAGAGGAGAAAAAAATGATTAGGGCAAAGACTGTACAGATGTGCTTTATACAATTGATGTATGTATATTTATGAACTGTGATAAGAGTTGTATGAGCCCCTAATAAATTGTTTAAAAAATGATCCTCAATTCTATCTGAATCCTTGCCAGGGCTGCAAGTTGCCTTAATAAACACGAGCAAAAAAAGTACCTCTGGCAGCAGACCGCTCCGGTTCAAATCCAGGCTCTCTAACTTATTGACTATGTGACCTTGGACCTCTCTGTGCTTCCAAAGACTCACTTTCCAAAAGGGAAGTCATAAGCCAACTTTTCTTATTCCTCACTGGGTTGCTTTGAAGATGAAATGAGACATCTATCTAAAAATGCTTCTGACCATCCCTTGGTTCTCAGAGCTCCACAAATGCTATGGATTATTGTTTTAAGATTATGAATAATTTTTTTCCAAGGGTAGTGCAAAGATTAACATCAGTGCTACTTCTCTCTGACAAAATATAAATCCAAATTTCTAAATAGCAGGGTCTGAACGGATGCGCTGTTTACAGCATCTTTCTTTTCTCCCATCACTTGTCACAGTAAATCTGATAAGAAATGCTGGGCTAGGGCCTGCAGCCAAGCCCCTCACTGGCAGAGTGCAGGACCTCAGGTTGTTGGCAGGCCAAGGGGCATCGCAATGGCAAGAGGAGACTCCACAAAGGGCCCCTGCTTCCTCCCCCACTCCCCCCTTCCCCACGTTCAGGGTGAAACGTCAAAATACTATTTTTTGTCACCTTGTGAAATAATGAGCCCCCATATCCGTTGTCTTGGCATCATCAGAGTGCAACAGCCAAGTGGGGTAATCTCTGTCTCCTTGTTAATGCTGCTCAGTTCAAACATTTTCACAGGCCCGGGCAAAATGAAACCCGTGCTTTCTACCTAGGTGGAGTTTGAGGCGATTCAGCCCATTTGCTTCTGCTGAAGAGGCTACCTCAGAAAAACAGGAAATAAAAACATAGAGGGTGCCATTGACATTAGGTTTCTCGTTTTCTTCCTTTCTTCCCTACCTTCCTTTCTTCTTCTTGCCCTTCTCTTTCTCTTTTCTTCCTTCCCTCCCTTTGCTCACGTCTTCCTGCCTGCCTTCACCTTCCATCTTCCCTCCCGCACTCGTCCATTTCTTCTTCACTCTCTCTCCCCACCCCCACCTTTCTCCTTTCCTTCCCTGCCTTTTCCCTTCAGCCTCACAGTCTCCCTCCTTCACTCTCTCCCTTTCCCCACCTTGTTTTGATCCAGTGATTTGTACTCCTTTCTTCCTCTCATCCCACCCCTCCCCATTGCTGGAGAAACATCAGTTCCTTGTGGCGCTGGTTTCTTGGCGCCAGACCCTGTTCTTTGGGTGTTCACAAGTCTGCGTCCTGTGTGCAAACATAAGACAGACGTATGATCAGGGTTGGACAGAAGATGGGATTTGAACGGTGTTCTGCACCCCAAATCTCCAGGAGGCAAAGGTAAAGTCAGGCTCCTGCCTTTAAGGTTATGTCTCCCATTGTAACTGCTTCCCACAGAGGCTCCTGCCTCCTGGCCACCTGAGGCCTGCTGCCTGCCTTCCTCTAGCTCCTGGGGAATTGTGACAGCAGTGGCAAGAACAACAAAAATCCCCAGGAGTTGACAAGAAGGGAGGCTGCCTTGCTCAAGAGATGGCCCCCTCACCCACCTGCATGTTGTTGAGATGCAGGTTCTCATCCCTGTGGCTGGGCAAGAAACGCCCCTCCCCAAACGCAGTGGCTTCAAACAAGGACCATCATCGTGTGGTTGCTGGGAGGCCACTGGGTCGTGCTTGGAGTCTCCCATGAGTTGGCAGTCATATGGGAGCTGGGGCAGGGTCCTCTGGTGACTCCAGTGCCTACACGTGCACTCAGAGGGCTGGCAGCAGAAGCTGCCGTTAGCTGTGTGCTTAGCTGGGTTGTTGGTTGGAGTGTCTCCACGTGGCCTTTCCAGGTGGCTCAGGCTCCTTTCAGCATAGTGTCTGGGAGCTGAGAAGTGTCCCGAGAGTTAGCACGTGGAGGCTGGACATTCTGAGGGTGAGCACTCAAGAAGAAGTCTTTGAAGGGATTTTTCAGAAGCTGTGAAGCACTTAGGGGGAGGGAAGGGGGTTGCCCAAACTAGATGTCACAGTGTCATCTTCTCCATAATCTATTGGTCACAGAGGTCATGAAACATCCCAATATAAGGGGAAAGGGCATAGACTCTACCTTCCTATAGGTAGCCTGTCAAGGAATTTGGGGGTCACATACGAAGACTGGAGACCCTGGGTGGCACAAATGGTTAAGGACTCAATGTATCAAGAGGTGGGCAGTTGCACCCCTCAGAAGAAATAACTAATGGCCTGCTCCTAGAAGCCCACAGGCTTGAGAATCCTGTGATGTGTAGTTTCTCACTGGCACCCAGGGGGTCCTCAGGAGCCAGAACCAACATAACAGCAACGGGTTGGGTTTTTGTTGGTTTTGTTTGGGCTAATGTTAAAACAACTAGTATGAAATTATATATGTATTGTGTTTAACTCTCAGGACTCTGATTATGCTGAAGTTGAACAAAACCGTCTGCCTCTTCTATGAAAGCCAGCCAATGGAGGCAAAGGGTGAGGGTCTAGAGGAAGAATGAATGTCACATTCCCGTCCTTATGTTTCAGTTGTCCTTAAAGGGCACAGGGGACAAACCAGATGTCTTTGATATGATTTTAGCCTAATGATGTGCTAGTATGATGATGAGCAGCCTGAAAAGTGGTTTTAACTAATGTGATCCAATATTTGAAAAGTTGACAATTTCACATCGAATTTTATATTCTCAGCATCTCAGTTACAAACAGAAAATCAGGTCTTAAAATCCTTGCATTTCCCCAAGGCAACAACAGTCTGGAGCTAGAATTTGAATGTCCCCTGTGGATGAGCTGACACGTGCCTTTTAATCCCAGTCCCCATCCATCCCTATTGCCCCAACTCAGAGGTTGGCTACTAGTATCCTTTATCTATATGGCTAAATAGGTTAGTTGGTTTGGATTGGGTTGCTAGTTTTTCCTGTTTTGTTTTTGCTTACTTTTGATTCTTTGGGGGGCTAGGAAATGGTGTGTCTTTTGGTACCATGTCTTCCAAAGCGAGAAAATAAAACCCAGTAAGCCAAGAAGGTCAAACAGTCTAGATTAATGATGAAAGGAGGAGCCCTGTTGGTGAAGCAGATTATGAGTTGGACTTCTAACTGCAAGATCAGAAGTTCGAAACTCCCCTCCCCACCCCCACTCCACAAGAGAAAGATGAGATTTTCTACTCCTGTAAAGATTTACAGCCTTGGAAACCCACAGGGGCAGTTCTATACTCTGTCCAAAGGGTTGCTATATGTCAGAATTGATTCCAGGTTAGTGAGGTTTTCTTGATTGATATAAATAATTTTTGGTGAGTATTGAAAAAGCCAGTCAATATTATTTTTAATACACATCAAAGAAGGTCCACCTTAATTGTTCACATAACCCTGCCACCGTCTTTCTTTATTCCCTTGCCTCCCACTCTCCTTTCTTCCTCCCTATGGTCTTTTATCTCATTCTTTTTCTTTCAAGGGTTAGCCTAGGAGTGGGAAAGTCTGACTAATTCTTAACCAAAAGACTAAATTGGTTTTATTGTTGATGTTATTACTTGGGTTAAATTTTTTTCTTTTCTCTTCTTCTATTGGTTTGTGTCATGTAACCCAGAAAATGAGGAAACATTTGGAACATCAAAACACTATCCTTTCTCAGTAGACTACAAGCATTAAAGGCAACAGAGATAAATACTCCAATAATAACAATAACATACAAGGATAGCTAGAGAGATAAATAGATAGAAAAACCACAAAATCTGAGCAGTTGTGGGAAGGAGAATGGGACTAAACCCATGAATAAATATAGGTTTGCCAGAGAATAGTTCTATATACATATTAGCATATACTACAAATATGTCCATGAATATAATAGTGCATCCAGGAGGCATAGTTATGAAAATGTCTTAGCTCTAACAAAACCCCTTCAGGGAGCGTGTCCTAAATATGGGGGATCAGGAACAAAGCTCTGAGAGACCTCAAGATCAATTGGTACAAACTAGCTCACAAAGACAATGTTCTGTATCCATCAGGGAAGTGACTGGGGTCTTCAAAAGCTAGTGAGTAGCAAACTAAAAGTCGGTTCTTGGTCTCACCCTATGTGTTGGACAGGGTTCTCTAGAGAGACAAAACCATATTGCTAGTAATTATATATACATATATTTATAAAGCTAGATATACAATACAAGAAATGAACCACTAAATTATATACAGATAGATAACACAAGAAACTAACAGTGAAATTATAAAACAGTGAGACACTAGCAGTCCTTTAAGGCTTGAGAGCGGCCAGTTGCCCGTCCCTTTCTGTAGAGAGAGCTGGGCTATATATACCCAGGCAGCAAACAGCAAGGCAAGTCACCAACTGTCACCAACTGTCGGTCCCCAGCTCCAGAGATGAACATACCAATCCTGTGGGATTAAATGGACCTCAACTTACAGCGACACAGTCCACAAGCTAGGCATCCCACAGGTAGTGTACCCCTTTAAATTGAGGCACAGTACAAGTAAGGCAAGGCTCACGAAGCCATTTATCCCTCTGCCCTTCGATTAATCCTACTTGTGTTTATCGGCCAGGCTGGCACAATAAACTATTGCACCCTGTCTGGAGCAAATAACAGTGAATAAAATCAAGATGCCTGGCAACAATTAGTCCAAATCAGTAATGGACTATGCGTACCTCAGCCTCTATGATGCTAAGGTCAGAAGAACTAAATGGTGCCTGCCTATCACAAACAGCTGCTCTGAAAGGGATCATGGTACATGATGCTAGATAGAGTAGGGAGTAATGTGTAAGAAAACTGAAAGTCATACTACTACTACCAATAGTAATAATAATAATGATAAAAGATGAGATTTATTGGTTAGATAGACTAGAGAGATCCCCACTACTATGGTCCTTCATCACCCTTCAGGTCTGGAACTGAATTCCACCCCCTGAAAAATAGACAGGTTTATAAAGTGAACCTTATGAGAATCAAAGGTTGCAGCCCTCAGTATGGATTACAACTCAATGTCAAGAAGACACACATCCTCACAACTTGATCAATAGGTACCATGATAAATGGAGAAGTTTGTTGTTTTTTTAATTTGTTGTTATTTGTTGAAGTTGTCACGGATTTTTGTCTTGATGAGGTCTATAATCAATGCTCTTGGAAGCTGCAATCATGAGATCAAATGACGCATTGCATATGGATACATTTGGTGCACAATACGTCTGTAGAGTGCTAAAAAGCAAGGATGTTACTTTGAGGACTAAGGTGCACCTTACCCAAGCCATAGTAATTTAAATTGCCTCATAAGTATGTGAAAGTCAGACATTGAATAAGGAAGGCTGAAGAAGAATTGATATGTTTGAATTGTGGTGCTGGTGAAGAATATTGAAAGTAACATGGACTGCCAAGGGAACAAACAGATCTGTCTTAGAAGAAGTATGGTCAGAGGGCTCCTTAAAGGCAAGGATGGTGAGACTTCCTCTCACATACTTTGGTCATGTTATTAAGAGAGACTAGTCCCTGGAGAAGGACATCATGCCAGGTGAAGTAGAGGGACAGTGAAAGAGAGGAAGCCCCTTAAGGAGATGGATTGACAGTGACTGAAACAAGGGGCTCAAGCTTGGGAACAATTAGGAGAATAATTCAGGGCTAGGTAGTGATTCTTTCTGTTTGGCATAGGGTCAATGTGGGTTGCAACTGGCTCAATGGCACCTGATAAGAACAACTACACCAAAATGAATCATAGCACTGAGGAGCACACATTCCTCAGAACCATCAACCATTCAAAAGCTAATAGGCAGTATTTGCCCAAGGCCAAATTCAAAAGGCAGGCAAGGTTTGGGGAGAAGGGTGAATGAAAACAGGAAGCAGAGTTTCAATGGCATGAGTGATATTACATTGCAGGAGATTGTCATCAATGTCACATAAAAAAACGAGTATAAATTGTTATGTGCAAAGCTGATTTTCTCTGTCAATCTTATCCCACCTTACAATAAAAAGTTTCTTTTTTAAAAAAAAACGACACCATAGTTCATATAATAGACACAGCCAAAGATCTCCTGGACAATCCTAAAATGATCTCCCAAATGATTTGGGTAGTTAGCCCTCCCCAGGGAGTTCTACCCATTGAAACGCTGGGCGGTTATGGCTGCAATTATATTTCAGGCCAGAAGAGGCAGCAGAGGCCTGGTTGTTCAAATGCTGCAAAACTACCAGACAATGGGCAAACATTTTCTTTTCAAGGACGACTAGCGGCTCTGTCATATTCATGTCTGGTGTTCAATACTTGGGGACAGAATCTAGCCCGCTGGGTTTGGGTGGGGTCTGTTTCTCACCCATGCTTGGCTTGGGATTGTTGTATGGCATCCACTAAGTGGAGTCCTTTCCTTTCTGATGTCCCAAGAAAGCTGTTTTCTCCTTTTTCTCTCTCTGGCCCTCTTCCCAAGAACCCTGGGGTTCACTCTGCTTTCCTCTGGTTGATGTTTCTCAGGCAGTTACTTAACCTTGGTTCATCTACTGCAGGTGACCATTTGCAAGGAACTGTACCGTCCTTGGATGGTGTTGTTCATGAGCTAGGCTGCGAACTATGGGTTAAAGGTTTGAGTTCACCCAGAGGTGCCTTCCAAGAAGGGCCTGGTGATATGCCTCTGGAAAAAACCCACCCCAGCCATGGAAAACTCTAGGGACCGGACTTCTCTAACACACTTGGGCTCTCCATGAGTGCGAGTTGATTCAATGGCAATTGGTTGCTGGTATTCCTGTAAGTAGAAGACAACAATCTTTAAGCAGTCCCTCTTGGATTCATGGGAGGAGGATGGCTTCCGCTGAGAGAACTTCTCAGGGCTCCAAGGGCTCAATGATCTTACATAAAATGAGAGAAACGATGAGCCTGATGACAGATGATATTGCTATGCAGGCCCCGTTTCAGGATGCTCAAGTTCCCAGGTCTTTCCCTGACTCACAGTGGAGCCCTGTGAGGTTCCAAATAGAAGGGCACCCTTGCTCCCAGGACCTGGAGCCTTGTAGCTGAGCAGAGCAGACATGATGAGAAAGAGGACCCAAGGGGGAAGTCAGAGGGCTGCTTCATTTGTCTCGTTGTCAAGCAAACAAATGTTATGGCAGGAAATTTCTCTTCAAGAGTGTTCTGATTTCTTGAAGGAAATCTTCTTCTGAACCATTTCCTCAGGGGAAAACCACTCAACTACCTCTGGAAGGAAGATTTTTCTCCTTCCAAGCTTACCAGGCTGTGCTAAGTCACAGCGGAGGTGTGACTAGCAGGCAATGAAACTGATTTCCAGACTCCTATGAAAACCAGCAAGTGCTCGGCTGCTAAGTGAAAGGCCGGCAGTTGGAAAACCCCAGCTGCTCTGCAGGAGAAAGTGGTGGCTGACTGTGTCTGACAAGATGACAGCTTTGGAAACCCAATGGGGCAGTTCTCCTCTGTGCTCTACAGTTGCTTTGAGTTGGAGTGGACTTGACAGTGATAGATCTGATCTTTTTTTCCCCATGAAAATCAGCTTGCACGAATACATGTGCATTCATGGATGGCTGTGTCTGCTTTGGCATGCATGTGCAAATATGTGCCTATTTGCACGTGGATGGATACGTCTGTGAATGTGGGCGTCTCTATTTACTTTGCCATGTGTGTGCACATGTCTGCCTTTGTCAGTATGCATGCGGGCTCAGGCAGCATAAAGAGATCACAGAGAAACTTGGAGAGAAAGAGAAAAGTAACCTATTTTCTCATGGGTCTCCCATACCTGATGGTCTACTGGCATCCACCGCCACGAAGACCAGAGATCACTTCATGCCATGTGTCCAGCTGCCCATTGCTGGTTGAGGTCAGTCAGGAGGGAGGCAAGTCAGACTGGCCTCGCCAACCTACCACCCACCTGCAGGAGTGATTCCCACCATCTGTCCTGGAGCCCCTCCCACCTTACTCAGCCTCCCTAGACGTTGAGTGAAAGGCGTTTCCAACGTTTTTACATAAAGATTTCTGAGATTGACTGATGAAATGATTTCATTTGACAAAACATGAAGCTTTGAATTTAAAGATTTGAGGCAAGTGCCCTCCAGAGAGGGGGACACAGGACAGGGCCATGCTCCCTTCCGGTATGCACGGGGGTTGCTATGAGTTGGAACCAACTTGATGAGCACCTGCCAGCAACAACAACATCCAGAAATTGTCCAAACTTCTGTGGCCTCAACTCGGAAATGAGAATATTAACATTGCCTCCTAGAAAGAACTCAAGGTATGTACAATTGGTTAATAGGCATTTGGAAAGTGAGTACATTAAGTGGACTGATGACATTGATAAGGCAATAAGAAACTGAGAAGGCTTCACTAACAGGTGCTTTCACATCTGTAACCAGTAGATTCCTTCCTTCTTCATCTCTTGCCATCTTAATCAGCTCCCACACTTTCCAGGCAGCTTGAGGGATTAAATGTTCAGTCTGCTCCTATTATAAGCCTCAGAATCAGATGCTTTACCTGAGTTTTGAGGAGCTATACTGGGAATGAGGGAGAGTAACCTGTCATTTCTATTGCTCTCCTATCGCTCCCTCTTCCCTAGCCCTTCCCTGTCTCTGGGCCTGCCTTTCCTCCCTAGAGCATTGGCTTCTGGGAGAAGGGGATGGAAACAATGAGCACAATGTGCACATTCCTGACCAGGCCTCTTACCATGCTATCTTCCAACCCTCTCTTGGAAGGGCCTCCACGAAGTCCTCTTATGTCATCTCACAATAACTTGTTAGATACCATTGAGTGAGCTCCTGACTCATAGCAAAAGTACACACAAGAGATTGAAGCACCACATTGTCCTCACACTGATACTCATAACTTTGTAGAATTCCTAGAGGGCTTCTGACTTCCTGTCCTTTTTACACACATACACACATAGATGCATCCTTGCCGAATTTCTGGATGGCTTCTGACTTTTTTCCTTTTTAAACACACACACACACACACACACACACACACACACACACACACACAAACACACCCTTGCCGAATCTCTGGATGACTTCTGACTTCATGTCCTTTTAACAAAAGAGACTCACCATTGCAGAGTCTCTAGAGGGCTTCTGACTTTGTGTCCTTTTTACACAAACACACGCACGCACATACACACACACACACACCCTTGAATAATCTCTGGAGGCCTTCTGACTTCATAACTTTTTACACACACATACACACAACAAGCACCTTTGCAGAATCTCTGGAGTGCTTCTGACTTCGTGTCCTTTTTACACACACACACACACACACACACACACCCTTGCAGGATCACTAGAGTGCTTCTGACCTGGTGTCCTTTTTACACACACACACACACACACACACACAAACATACACCCTTGCAGAATTTCTACAAGGAGTCTGAATTCATGTCCTTTTTATACACACACACACACACACACACACACACACACACATACATTTGTAGAATCTCTAGAGGGCTTCTGATTTCGTGTCCTTATTACACACACAACACACATACACTCACAACCCAAACTCATTCTCTTACAAAATCTCTGTAGTCCTTCTGACTTCGTGTCCTCTTTTTATACAAACACACACACACACACAAACACACATACACTTGTAGAATCTCTGGAGGGCTTCTGATTTCGTTTCCTTATTACACACACACACACACACACACACACACACTCCCTCACTCTCACACTCATACCTTTCCAGAAAACCTAGAGGGCTTCTGACTTCGTGTCCTTTTAACACAACACACTCACCCGTGCAGAATCTCTAGAAGGCTTCTGACATCCTGTTCTTTTGACACACACACACACTCATACACACACACACAGACCCTTGCAGAATCTCCAGACAGTTTATAACATCATGTTGTTTTCACACACACACACACACACACACACACACACACACACACACACACACACACTCTTGCAGAATCACTGGAGGGCTTCTAACTTGGTGTACTTATTACAAACACAACACACACGCACACACCCTTGCAGAATCAATAGTGGGCTTCTGACTCCGTGTGATTTTTACACACACACACACATACACACACACATACATACACCCTTGCCAAATCTCTGAAGGGCTTCTGACTTTGTGTCCTTTTTACACACACACACACAGACACACACACACTCACACCCCAATCTCATTCTCTTACAAAATCTCTGCAGTCCTTCTGACTTCGTGTCCTTTTTTTAAACACACACACACAAACACACATACACTTGTAGAATCTCTGGAGGGCTTCTGATTTCGTGTCCTTATTACACACACACATACACACACACACACACACACACACTCCCTCACTCTCACACTCATACCTTTCCAGAAAACCTAGAGGGCTTCTGACTTCGTGTCCTTTTAACACAACACATTCACCCTTGCAGAATCTCTAGAGGGCTTCTGACATACTGTCCTTTTGACACACACACACATACACACACACACACACCCTTGCAGAATCTCCAGACGTTTTATGATTCGTGTCGTTTTCACACACACACACACACACACACACACAACCCAAACTCATTCTCTTACAAAATCTCTGCAGTCCTTCTGACTTTGTGTCCTTTTTACACAAACACACATACACCCTTGCAGAATATCTGAAGGGCTTCTGACTTTGTGTCCTTTTTACACAAACACACACACATACACACACCCTTGAAGAATCTCTAGAGGGCTTCTGATTTCGTGTCCTTATTACACACACACACACACACACACACACACACACTCACAACCCAAACTCATTCTCTTACAAAATCTCTGCAGTCCTTCTGACTTCGTGTCCTTTTTTAAACACACACACACAGACACACACACACACAAACACACATACACTTGTAGAATCTCTGGATTGCTTCCGATTTCGTGTCCTTATTACACACACACACACACACACTCCCTCACTCTCACACTCATACCTTTTCACAAAACCTAGAGGGCTTCTGACTTCGTGTCCTTTTAACACAACACACTCACCCTTGCAGAATCTCTAGAGGGCTTTTGACATCTTGTCCTTTTGACACACACACACATACACACACACACACACACACACACCATGCAGAATCTCCAGACGTTTTATGACTTCGTGTCGTTTTCACACAAACACACACACACACACACACACACACTCTTTCAGAATCTCTGGAGGGCTTCTGACTTTGTGTCCTTTTTACACACACACACACACACACACACACACACACACACACACACACCCTTGCAGAATCTCTGAAGGGCTTCTGACTTTGTGTCCTTTTTACACAAACACACACTCATACACACACCCTTGAAGAATCTCTAGAGGGCTTCTGATTTCGTGTCCTCATTACACACACACACACACACACACGCACACACACACACAACGAAAAACTCATTCTCTTACAAAATCTCTGCAGTCCTTTTGACTTCGTGTCCTTTTTTAAACACACACACACACACATACACTTGTAGAATTTTTGGAGGGCTTCTGACTTCGTGTCCTTATTACACACACACACACACACACTAACACACACACACACACCCTTGCAGAATCTCTGGAGGGCTTCTTACTTCATGACCTTATTACACCCGCACACACACACACACATAAATCCTTGCAGAATCTCTTGAGAGCTTCGTACTTGGTGTCCTTTTTACAAACACACACATACACACACACACATACTGGCAGAATCTCTGAAGGACTTCTGTCTTCATGACCTTTTTACACACACACACACAAAAACACACACACATACACACACCCTTTCAGAATCTATGGAGTGTTGGGCGTGGCAGGCAGGTTGCAGGGGTGGTAGGTGGCAGAGTGTGTCTAAGTGCTCTGCCCACACCTGCGAACTTGACAGCGGTGATGGAGGAGGAGTGCTCGTCCAGCGTCTGCTGCAGGCTATACTCCCGCCCTGCGTCTAGCACATGGATCAGCCGGTCCCGGCTCGCTGAGGCCAGCAGCTTCAGACCTGGGATGGGATGAACTCCGTCAGCTGATGAGTGCCCAGCAAAGAGCACCCAGAGAAACTGAGCCCCACATCCTTAAGCCACATGAGCCATGGAGTCGGGCAGAGTTGAGATGCAGTCCTCCCCAAAGCCTTCAGAGACATCAAGAAGGATCACTAACTCTTTTGGTAGCCAAAAGAACGATCAGCCCCATAGTCAAGAGGCAGGACAAGTATCAGTGGCTCTGGCCAGACTGGAGGGGCTCACTCAAGGCCATTCTAGGCCAGGGCCAGGTACCTGTGTCTGGCTTCGAGTACTCCAGGCACAGAATCTCTGACTCATGGGCCTCCTCCTTCAGCATTTCACTCAGGGACTGCAATTCATGGACCCTGCAAAATGAGAAGAGAGGAGAGGCCGTTCAGTGCCAGGCAGCGGGGGAAAGAATCATCACCCACCCCCTTCCACCTTTTCCTCTCCATCAAGAGCTGTTTTACTTTACCTTTTGGGTTGAACCTTTAGACTTAGAAAAATGAGTCAAGATGTGTCACATTCAACTCTCTCACCTGGTCTACCTTCGTATTAATGTTTTATGTACTACAGTACACAGTGATAAGGACCACGGAGGTCACACTGGTAACATTATTAGACTAACATTATTATTAGTCTAACATTATTAGACTTTATTTAAATGTCACCAGCGGGGGTTGCTCTGAGTTGGAATCAACCCAATGCCAATGAGTTTGTTTATCCCATGAATGTCCTTCTTCTGCTCCAGGATCCTAGGAGCCCCCACGGCACATGGGTGTCATCTGTCCCAGTCTAGAACGGCTTTCAGTCTTTGCTTGTCTTTCCTACCGTGACACCTGGGAGAGTATGATAAGTTACTCTGACAGGTGTACCTCAAATGAAGTTTGCCTGATGTTTCCTCATGACTATCCTAAGTTCCTTATACATTTGGGTCAAGAATACCAGACACAATGCTAGGAGGAGGCTGCATGGAAAAACAGAACTAAAAGAAACTTTCCATCAACGTTGGTTGTTGTTCAACATTTTATTGGGAGTTCTTAAGAGTCATAACATTTTCTGGGAACATTTTGAAGCCTCTCAGTGTACCCTCTCACCAGATTCATGCTGCTGCCACGGGATGTTAACCTTACTGACTTGGCTAAGGGTGGGTTTTGCCGTTTCTTCATTGTCAAGTTAGTATCTTTCCCTTGAAGATAATAAATTTTGTCCCCAACCCTTTTGAGCTAAAGCCTCCTGAACCTCTGTCCTTGGGAGCCTAAAGTTCCCCCATCCTGTCCCCTGGAGGCAACGGGTTGCACTCCACAAATGGCCTTACCTGAGCGTGCCCATACGGTCCCCTGATGCTAGATGCTGCCCGTTGGGGCTGATGCACATAGAGCGGATGCCCACATGGGGGTCCATCAGGGACCCATCGGCTTTGTCTCCCCCAGGCAGCTCGGTGTCCAGCAGGGCCAGCATTTTCCCATCCATATAGATGATCTTAATGAGGTAATAGTGAAACAGGTCAGGAGAAGAGGTGGGTGAGGAAGGCCTGATACGGGACACCTGTCAGGGAGATAAATGCAGGCCAAGGGGACATCCTTGTCAGAGTTTGGCCAAACAACATCTGGAACAGTCTGGTCTGGAGACCCAGATCCTGAGACTGTGGTGTGGGGACACCAGGCTCACGTGGCTGAGGATGTTTCGGTGCAGGGTGGAGCCATGCACCCCAGAGCTCTCTGTATTCCACAGGCGGATGGTGCTGTCAGAAGAGCAGGTGATAAAGGAGCTCGGGGGCAGGCAGGCCTGTTGACTGTCCTTCACCTCAGGGTAGACCTGGAGGAGCACAAGGACCAGAGGGACCCGGGTCAGACCTTGGCTGCCCACAGAGATGGGACGGAATGAGAGTAGAGAAAAGGCTGGTCAAGACTTAGCCCCAGGCTTATCCCATAGCAAGCAAGTCATAATGATTAGCTCTTGTCTTTAACAAGTAAAGGAATATACATTAACCAAGCACCTAGTAAGTACTAGGCATTCTAAATCTCCCACTTACATTGTCTCCTTTTCGTAAAAATCAAATGCATCAGGTATGTCATTTCACAATTGCAGAAACTAAGGTTTGGTCAAGTTCAGGAACATGTCCAAAGAGGCCAAGCTAAGACTGCACAGGGGCATACTGAAAAACGTCTGAGATGAGTCAGCACTAATATCCCCTCGCATCCTCAGAGCCAATTAACAGATACGAAGGGACCCAGGGGCACTGCTGGGGGAGCAAGGGTGCTGGAGGAAACAAATTCCACACTTGAGGAACCCCAGCTCCTAATGGTAGCCCAGGAAACACGGTCAGTCTCAGAAGACCTGGCCCACGTACCTCTACACTCCAGATGCAGGAGGAATGATACAGAGCTGAATACACCTTGCCCACTTTCTTGGGGTCCTTCATATCCCAGACATAAGTACTATGGTCATTGTACACACAAGACAGCCACTGATTTGCAGGATCAAAGGTCAAGGCGATGGTGTCCCGATACTTCGCATTGGCCACTCCAGCGAAAAGGCGACTGAGGAAAGAGGGGAGCGGGGTGTCCTGGGCAGACAGGGCAAACTGGTGAGTGAGCGCTAATGAAATGGGGCACTAAAGGGAGGAGCAGCAGGTTGGCCAGCAGTCACTGGAGAAAGAACGCAGCAGCTGGCTTGGCATTCCTTGCCATTGGACTCTCCAAAAGAACACAAGCTATTTCATAGCCCCCAACGTCAGGCGGGGACAGTGTGTGGCCGTGATGCAGCCAAGCAGATGTCAGGCCCTTCTAGACTCACGTCAGAGGACAAGGAAGGGCACTGTGCAAACCACAATCATGGTCATATATCATTTCCTGCCAATTGCAGATTTAGCCCCCTCCTGCCCTGAAAGAGAAATTAATATACCCAACTGCAGAACTGCCCCGCTTCCTGACAGCACTGAAACCAGAGCAAAACTTCACTTCCTGCAATCACCCAACCCAAGGCCCGAGGCTACAATAAGACCCTCCTACCGCAGCTGCTACCCAGGACCACCCTGAGGGAAAAAGGCCTGCTCCGTCAGGTTTCCAGTCTCTCTCAGAAACCCTAAGGAACTGCCCGTCTGTCCTAGCTGTGGTCTTTACAGGACAATGCATTACCACACTGCAGACTCAGATTACCACGGTTGCCCACAGTGAGCAACAAATGCTAAAGGACCCACCTGTGCTTGACTGCAAGGGTCTTCCCAGAGGTCTATGTGTGCCCTCCTCTCCTTGCAGCATGCCAGGGATGGCCTGGCACAGAGTGGGGCTCTGACAGGACTCAGGGGCCCACCCACACCGCTCACCTGGCCTCTGTGATGCTGGCAATGTCTGTCCCCAGGGCATGGGGCCAGGGCAGCGTGCTGAGGAAGTGCAGGTTGGAGGGGTTGAAAAGGCGCACGGTGCCATCAGCACAGCCACAGAAGATGTAGTCCTGGCTCACCGAGATGCAGTGGGCCACTGTGGTCTGTGAGCACAGAAGCCCCAGTCAGCGTCTTCCCACTCCTTCACCCGACACCTCAACAGCCATGAGCCAAGAGGCAAGGACAAGCGCAAGGCAGGCCAGCTGCCCTGGCTGGAGCCCCTCAATGCCCCTCCCTCTAACAGCAGCTGGCCAGAGGGCTCACAGCCCTGTGCAATTAGGGGGAAGGAGTCAGCAAGCCTTATAAGGCACCTGAGGTTTGGGCAAAGACACACCCAGAAAAGGCCGGCCAAGAGAAAGGCAGCAGAGGCAGCGGACAGGGCCAGCACACTTACTGTGATGCTGTCTGTGTGCTGAGCAGAAGAGGAAAGCAGAGGAAGAGGCAGAGACAGAGAGCACGAGCGAGCAGAGAGGTTCCCAAACACCTTCCTCCGCCTGGGGCCTCCCCCAGCGTGCATGCAGACTCAGGTGCCCCGGAGCCCGGAAGTGACAGACAGGAGGGTGCCGACAAAGCATTCACTTACCCTCAGCTCCACCCACTTTTCCAACAGTCGCAGGTCACTGAACTCGCACAGCTGCCCTGAGGATGTGATACAGAAGGTGCTGTCAGTCTTCTTCCCGCGGACACAGGCTACTTCAGTGAACAGGTTGTTCCGCAGGTTCCCCCAGCAGCCCACAGCGGCCCAGCAGGGGCACAGTGGCATTCACCTGTGGAGACCCACCACAGGTGCCACCCACCCACCCTGCAGGCTATCCCCTGGAAAGCAGGCCCTGGGGAGAGAGGGAGAAGGCTTCCCTTGCAGATTGACATAGCACCTGGCCCAGCTGAGACTTCCAAGGGGCTTTTGAGCATGCAGAAGGGGGCGCAGGTGGAACAGATCTGAGCAGACCCCACCCTAGTGGCTACTTGCTGCCTCAACTTTGAGGTCTTGCTGTCATCGAGGTACCAGAATTTGATGTGCCAGTTGCCTGCAGTGACAAAGTAGCTGCAGTCCTCAGAGAAGGATACTGCTGTCACCCAACTGGACACTTTGTTGGAAGCCACTACAATGTTTTTCTGGAGAGAAAGTCAAGGGAAATCAAGGCTCTGCTTCTAGGAGCTGAGGGAAAAGGAACTTACACACTGAAGTAGGTTAGACAAGCTGTGAACTTGACCTCTCCTTCTGCCCCTTCTTCAGCGTCCTAGATACCCAGTTGCTCCTTTCTGCTCAGAGTTCTCTAGAAAGGGACTGAGGCCAGCAGGCGGAAGTGAAGGCCACCGGTCAGCAATTTCTTGGCTCCCCTCCCGGCCCAGCCTGTCCTGAGGCCAGCAGCCCACTCACCTTCCAGGCCCAGACATTGACGATCATGTCATGCTGGTAGCCCACTGAGAAAATGTACTTGGCGCTGGGTGAGAAGGCCACACATGCCACGACATACTTATGCTCCTGAAGCACCACCATCTGGCTGCGCTCCGACACATCCCATACCCGAACAGCAGGCATGTGTCCACTCTGCAGGGACCTAAGACCCCGAAGTAAAGGCCAGAGGCAGCCAGCTCCCTCCCCATCCACGGAGGCCTGGCCCTCCCAGCCACTGGACAAGAGCCTGCACATAAATGAAGGACACCTAAACTAATGCACCTGCACATGAATCAAGGACACCCCCGGAGGGAATGTGTTCAGTGTTGGGGAACAGGGACTCTCAGGGATGGGCTCCTGGCGTGATTTGGATGGGCAAGAACCACCACTCCTGCGGTTTGCTCTCACAGCCTCACAGGGCAAGTCTATGGGAGGGCAGTCCTGTTCCACACTGTGACCAGCAGGGGACTCCAGGGATAAGGGATGTTTTAAGGAGGTGTTTTCCAAAATGTGGTTCCCAAATTGGCAGCTTCAGCCTCACCGGGAATTACTTGTTAGCATTGCAAACTAAAGAGAGCCACCCCAGACCTGCAGAACCCCAGAGCCAGCAGTCTGTACTAAGGGGTGACCATGGCACTTCTGATGCAGGCTACAGCCTAAGAACACTGCTCTAGGGCAGACCAAATACCCAGAGTGGACACCAGTACAGAAAGTCAAAATTGGCACCAGTCCTATGCGGGTCGCAGGCTGTCACTCTCTGCTAAGGCCAGGTCACCCCCTCTGCAGTGCCTGAGCTTCCTTCCTCACTCATCTCACCGGTGACCAGGTACTTGCCATCAGGAGAGAAGGCAAGGGCAGTGATGGTTTTCCTGAAAGGAATCGGGCAGGCTCAAGAGGAGCACTGGCAGCCTGGGCCAGGTCTGGCCTCTCACAGTCCTCTCTCAAAACAAGGGCAGCAAACCCGCCGTCTCTGTGCTGCTTCCCTCGCATTCCTGGGGCCCAACAGGGCCCAATGCCACAGAGAAGCAGGTGGCACCCCTCTGCAGTCCCTGGGGAAAGGTGGCACTCCGCAAAGCCCCAGAGCCCATTTACCTGGAGCTGTTGAGGATGTGGTGCTGCTTGTGTTTCTGGGGGTTGAAGAGCACAACCACACACCTGGGGAGAGGGAGAGGGAGAGGGAGAGTGGAGCACAGACTTAGCACCCCACCTCAGCGGCCCAGCCCAGAGGACCCCACGTTGCCAGAGTGCAGCTGGCTTCTGACAGCACTCTTCTGCCTTTCTCCCCTTCTGTAGCCCCACACGGCGCAAGGTCCTGTAGGGAGCCCTGCTTGCCCAGTGCTCTGTGCACCAGCACCGTCGGGACATGCCCCATAGCGATGGGGTGGCCGGTCTTCCCAGAGCTCTTGTCCCTACCCCAGGGCAGAGGGCAGAGAGAAGGATGCACATGATTTGGGTAAGAACAGGTCTCAGCTGTGGCCTTGTTTACAGACCTGGTTTCCAGGAGAGAGTGGGATCTCTCATGTCTGCACCCATGTGTGTACTTGGCAAGAGCTAGCCCACCACATGTTGGATGAGGAAGCAAGTGGAAGGTCAGGGCCCAGGGCCAGGCCTGCAGGGAGACTAAGTGGGATGGAGGGGCAGAAAACTGCCTGAGGGAGGGAACTTCATGGAGTTGCTGGCCCACGTCAGACTCTTTAGCCCAATGAGCCTGAGCAGCGCCATTCTAACAGCCTCCAGGCTCCCTCTCCAGTCAGGCAGCAAGGCTGGGTGAGATTGGATGGAGACTGAAATTCAAGAGTGAACTCGAGAGAGGGAGGCAGGTAAGAGTCAGGGACAAGGAGCTGGGAGCCAACAGCTCGCCAGTGTCTCAGGGGCCGTGGTGCTCAGCAGGTTTAGGCCCTCTGCCCAGCTGTCCCCTCTCTTCATTAGCGCTATGCCTACTAATTGCTATTAGCTGGCCACAGCAAGCCTGGAACCTGCTCCCCCAGGTAAGGGGGTCGACTGGGTAGATGGGGGAGAGACTCAGTAGAAGGCTACTTGTCCCAACCCTGCCTTTTACAACAGGAAGCAGACCGCAGGACCCGCATCTGGACCCCACTGCTTGCAGATGGGAGCAGGAGGTGCCGCACAGGGCTTGGTCTCTGCTGCAGACAGAGGCCTCCGGCTCGGCTCAATGAGCCAGTTCGCTATGCAAATTCCACTGTCAACTAGGGATTCTGGGATCTTGGAGGTACACCAGGTAAGCTCACAGCTGGCTACCAGGCTGATTGACAGCCTTAGAAGCCTGAGCAACACCCTCTTCTCCTCAGAGCCCCTCCCCTCCAATCCTTTTTCACCCTCTTTTTCTTTGTTCTCTTTTTTATCCCCTTTCTCTCTTTAAACCGATTTGAAGACCGCTGCTCTCCACATTCCTTGAATGAGAAAAACAAGATGACCTTAGAAACACGCAGACACACACCTGCCCAGTTGCTCTGAAGGAGAGTCTAATACATGGGACTGGCCTAACTCCTCTAAAACAGAGCTGCCTGCACAGAGGATGAAAGGAAGGTGTTCAAACACTCAACCACATTCACTGTCACTGAGTCGATTCTGACTCACAGTGACCCCGCAGAACACAGCAAAACCGCCCCTGTGGGTTTCCGATACGAACTATCTAGGGGACCAGAAAGTGTCATCTTTCTCCTTTGGAGTGCCTGGTGGGGTCTAGCTGCTGTCCTTGCCGTTAGAACCCCGACACAGAACCATGACACCCTCAGGTATCTGGGAGTCCAAAATTGAGAGATAAGGACCACTAAGGAACAGAGCCAGGGCTCACAAACAGGGCTTCTGATTTCGGGTCCTTTTTACACACACACACACACACACACACACACACAGACAAACCTTTGCAGAATCTCTTGAGTGCTTCTGACGTCATGTCCTTGTTACACACACACACTCTTGCAGAATCTCTGGAGGGCTTCTGACTTCATGTCCTTTTTACGCACACACACACACACACACAAACACACACACACATGGATGCATCCTTGCAGAATTTCTGGATGGCTTCTGATTTTTGTCCTTTTTAAACACACACACACACACACACACACACACCGTTGCAGAATCTCAAGAGGGCTTCTGATTTCGGGTCCTTTTTACACAGATATACACACACACACACACCCTTGCAGAAACTCCAGAGCGTTTTTGAATTCCTGTCCTTTTTAAAAAACAAAACCATACACACACAACCTTTTAGTATCTATGGAGGGCTTCTAACTTCATGTCCTTTTTATACACACACACACACACACCCTTGCAGAATCTCTAGAGGGTTTCTGAATTCTTTTCTTTTTTACACACACACACACGCACACACACTCACACCCTTGAAGAATCTCTGGAGGCCTTCTGACTTCATATCTTTTTACACACGCATACACACACACAAGCACCTTTGCAAAATCTCTGGAGTGCTTCTGACTTCGTTTCCTCTTTACACACACACACACACTTGCAGGATCTCTAGAGTGCTTCTGACTTGGTGTTCTTTTTACACACACACACACATACACACACATACACCCTTGTAGAATCTCTACAAGGATTCTGAATTCATGTCCTTTTTACACACACACACACACAACCTAAAGCCACTTTCTTGCAAAATCTCTGCAGTACTTCTGACTTCGTGTCCTTTTTAAACACACACACACACACACACACACACACACATATACTTGTAGAATCTCTGGAGGGCTTCTGATTTCGTGTCCTTATTACACACACACACTCCCTCACTCTCACACTCATACCTTTCCAGAAAACCAAGAGGGCTTCTGACTTCGTGTCCTTTTAACACAATACACTCACCCTTGCAGAATCTCTAGAGGGCTTCTGACTTCGTGTCCTTTTGACACACATACACACATACACACACACACACAACCTTCCAGAATCTCCAGACGGTTTATGACTTCGTGTCATTTTCACACACACACACACACACACACACACAAACACACACACATACACACACTCTCTTGCAGAATCCCTGGAGGGCTTCTAACTTGGTGTACTTATTACAAACACAACGCACACACACACACACACACACACACACCCTTGCAGAATCAATAGTGGGCTTCTGATTACGTTTGATTTTTACACGCACACACTCACACCCACACACATACACCCTTGCAGAATCTCTGGAGGGCTTCGAACTTTGTGTCCTTTTTACACATACACACACCCTTGAAGAATCTCTAGAGGGCTTCTGACTTCATGTCCTTGTTATACACACACACTCCCTCACTCTCACACTCATACCTTTCCAGAAAACCTAGAGGGCTTCTGACTTCGTGTCCTTTTAACACAATACACTCACCCTTGCAGAATCTCTAGAGGGCTTCTGACTTCTTGTCCTTTTGACACACATACACACACACACACACACACACACACACACACACACTTGCAGAATCACCAGACGGTTTATGACTTTGTATCGTTTTCACACACACAAACATACACACACACACTCTCTTGCAGAATCTCTGGAGGGCTTCTAACTTGGTGTAATTATTACAAACACAACACACACACACACACCCTTGCAGAATCAATAGTGGGCTTCTGACTTCGTGTGATTTTACATGCACACACACACACACACACACACACATACACCTTGCAGAATCTATGGAGGGCTTCGAACTTTGTGTCCTTTTTACACAAACACACACACATACACACACCCTTGTAGAATCTCTAGAGGGCTTCTGACTTCGTGTCTTTTTACACAAACACACACACACACCCTGGTAGAATCTCTGGAGGGTGTCTTACTTGGTGTCTTTTTACACACACACACACACACACACACACACACACACACACACACACACACCAAGAACCGACTTTTAGTTTGCTACTCACTAGCTTTTGAAGACCCAAGTCACTTCCCTGATGGATACAGAACATTGTCTTTGTGAGCCAGTTTGTACGAATTGATTTTGAGGTCTCTCAGAGCTATGTTCCTGATCCCCCATATTTAGGACACGCTCCCTCAAGGGGTTTTGTTATAGCTAAGACATTTTCATAACTATGCCTCCTGGATGCACTATTATATTCATGGACATATTTATAGTATATGCTAATATGTATATAGAACTATTCTCTGGCAAACCTATATTTATTCATGGGGCTAGTCCCATTCTCCTTCCCACAACTGCTCAGATTTTGTGGTTTGTCTATCTATCTATTTATCTCTCTAGCTATCCTTGTATGTTATTGTTATTATAGGAGTATTTATCTCTGTTGCTTTTAATGCTTGTAGTCTACTGAGAAAGGTTAGCGTTTAGATGTTCCAAATGTTTCCCCATTTTCTGGATTACATGACACAAACCAATAGAAGAAGGGAAAAGAAAAAAATTTAACCCAAGTAATAACACCAACAATAAAACCAATTTAGTCTTTTGGTTAAGAATTACTCAGACATTCCCACTCCTAGGCTAACCCTTGAAAGAAAAAGAATGAGATAAAAGACTATAGGAAGGAAGAAAGGAGACTGAGAGGCAAGGGAATAAAGAAAGAAGGTGGCAGGGTTGTGTGAACAATTAATGTGGACCTTCTTTGATGTGTATTAAAAATAATATTGACTGGTTTTTTCTATACTCACTAAAAATTATTTATATCAATCAAGAAAACCTCACTACCCTGGAATCAATTCTGACATATAGCAACCCTTTGGACAGAGTATAGAACTGCCCCTGTGTGTTTCCAAGGCTGTAAATCTTTACAGGAGTAGAAAATCTCATCTTTCTCTTGTGGAGTGGGGGTGGGGAGGGGAGTTTCGAACTTCTGATCTTGCAGTTAGAAGTCCAACTCATAATCTACTTCACCAACAAGGCTCCTCCTTTCATCATTAATCTAGACTGTTTGACCTTCTTGGCTTACTGGGTTTTATTTTCTCGCTTTGGAAGACATGGTACCAAAATACACACCATTTCCTAGCCCCCCAAAGAATCAAAAGTAAGCAAAAACAAAACAGGAAAAACTAGCAACCCAATCCAAACCAACTAACCTATTTAGCCATATAGATAAAGGATACTTGTAGCCAACCTCTGTGTTGGGGGCTATAGGGATGGATGGGGACTGTGGTTAACAGGCACGTGGCAGCTCATCCACGGGGGACATTCAAATTCTAGCTCCAGACTGTTGTTGCCTTGGGGAAATGCAAGGATTTTAAGGCCTGCTTTTCTGTTTGTAACTGAGATGCTGAGAATATAAAATTCGATGTGAAATCGTCAACTTTTCAAATATTGGATGACATTAGTTAAAACTACTTTTCTGGCTGCTCATCATCATACTAGCACATCATTAGGTTAAAATCATATCAAAGACATCTGGTTTGTCCCCTGTGCCCTTTAAGGACAACTGAAACATAAGGACGGGAAAATGACATTCATTCTTCCTCCAGACCCTCACCCTTTGACTCCATCGGCTGGCGTTCATAGAAGAGGCAGACGGTTTTGTTCAACTTCAGCATAATCAGAGTCCTGAGAGTTAAACACAATACATATATAATTTCATACTAGTCGTTTTAATATTAGCCCAAACAAAACCAACAAAAACCCAACCCGTTGCTGTTATGTTGGTTCTGGCTCCCGAGGACCCCCTGGGTGCCAGGGAGAAACTACACATCACAGGATTCTCAAGCCTGTGGGCTTCTAGAAGCAGGCCATTAGTTATTTCTTCTGAGGGGTGCAACTGCCCACCTCTTGATACGTTGAGTCCTTAACCATTTGTGTCACCCAGGGTCTCCCAGTCTTCGTATATGACCCCCAAATTCCTTGACAGGCTACCTATAGGAAGGTAGAGTCTATGCCCTTCCCCCTTAAATTGTGATGTTTCATGACCTCTGTGACCAATAGATTATGGAGAAGATGACACTGTGACATCTAGTTTGGGCAACCCCCTTCCCTCCCCCAAAGTGCTTCACAGCTTGTGAAAAATCCCATCAAAGACTTCTTCTTGAGTGCTCACCCTCAGAATGTCCAGCCTCCACGTACTACCTCTCAGGACACTTCTCAGCACCCGGACACTATGCTGAAAGAAGCCTGAACCACCTGGAAAGGCCACGTGGAGACACTCCAACCAACAACCCAGTTAAGCACACAGCTAACGGCCAGCTTCAGCTGCCAGCCCTCTGAGTGCACGTGTAGGCACTGGAGTCACCAGAGGACCCTGCCCCAGTTCCCATGTGACTGCCAACTCATGGGAGACTCCAAGCACGACCCAGTGGCCTCCCAGCAACCACACGATGATGGTCCTTGTTTGAAGCCACTGCGTTTGGGGAGGGGGCATGTCTTGCCCAACCACAGAGATGAGAACCTGCATTTCAATTACATGCAGGTGGGTGAGGGGGCCAACTCTCAAGCAAGGCAGCCTCCCTTCTTATCAACTCCTGGGGATTTTTGTTGTTCTTGCCACTGCTGCCCCAATTCCCCAGGAGCTAGAGGAAGGCAGGCAGCAGGCCTCAGGTGGCCAGGAGGCAGGAGCCTCTGTGGAATACAGTTACAATGGGAGATATAACCTTAAAGGCAGGAGCCTGACTTTACCTTTGTCTCCTGGAGATTTGGGGTGCAGAACACCTGTCAAAACCCATCTTCTGTCCAACCCTGATCATATGTCTGTCTTATGTTTGCACACAGGACGCAGACTTGTGAGCACCCAAAGAACAGTGTCTGGCGCCAAAAAACCAGCGCCACAAGGAACTGATGTTTCTCCAGCAATGGGGAGGGGTGGGATGAGAGGAAGAAAGGAGTACAAATCACTGGATGAAAACAAGGTGGGGAAAGGAAGGAGGAAAGGGAGAGAGTGAAGGAGGGAGACTGTGAGGCTGAAGGGAAAAGGCAGGGAAGGAAAGGAGAAAGGTTGTG
The DNA here is from genome assembly GCF_050624435.1 of Tenrec ecaudatus. NCBI lineage: Eukaryota > Metazoa > Chordata > Mammalia > Afrosoricida > Tenrecidae > Tenrec > Tenrec ecaudatus. Next base: position 297,919 of record NW_027458494.1, on the reverse strand, counting down.
GTGGGGAGAGAGGAGCGAAGAAGAAATGGAGGAGTGTGGGAGGGAAGATGGATGGTGAAGGCAGGCAGGAAGACGTGAGCAAAGGTAGGGAAGGAAGAAAAGAGAAAGAGAAGGGCAAGAAGAAGAAAGGAAGGTAGGGAAGAAAGGAAGAAAATGAGAAACCTAATGTCAATGGCACCCTCTATGTTTTTATTTCCTGTTTTTCTGAGGTAGCCTCTTCAGCAGAAGCAAATGGGCTGAATCGCCTCAAACTCCACCTAGGTAGAAAGCACGGGTTTCATTTCGCCAGGGCCTGTGAAAATGTTTGAACTGAGCAGCATTAACACGGAGACAGCGATTACCCCACGTGGCTGTTGCGCTCTGATGATACCAAGGCAACGTGAATGGGGGCTCATTATTTCACCAGGTGACAAAAATTTGTATTTTGACGTTTCACCCTGAACGTGGGGAAGGGGTGTGTGGGGGAGGAATCGGACCCTTTGTGGCGTCTCCTCTTGCCATTGTGATGCCCCTTGGCCTGCCAACAACCTGAGGTCCTGCACTCTGCCAGTGAGGGGCTTGGATGCAGGCCCTAGCCCAGCATTTCTTATCAGATTTACTGTGACAAGTGATGGGAGAAAAGAAAGATGCTGTTAACAGCGCATCCGTTCAGACCCTGCTATTTAGAAATTTGGATTTATATTTTGTCAGAGAGTGGTAGCACTGATGTTAATCTTTGCACTACCCATGGAAAAAAATCATTCATAATCTTAAAACAATAATCCATAGCATTTGTGGAGCTCTGAGAACCAAGGGATGGTCAGAAGCATTTTTAGACAGATGTCTCATTTCATCTTCAAAGCAACCCAGTGAGGAATAAGAAAAGTTGGCTTATGACTTCCCTTTTGGAAAGTGAGTCTTTGGAAGCACAGAGAGGTCCAAGGTCACATAGTCAATAAGTTAGAGAGCCTGGACTTGAACCTGAGCGGTCTGCTGCCAGAGGTACTTTTTTTGCTCTTGTTTATTAAGGCAACTTGCAGCCCTGGCAAGGATTCAGATAGAATTGAGGATCATTTTTTAAACAATTTATTAGGGGCTCATACAACTCTTATCACAGTTCATACATATACATACATCAATTGTGTAAAGCACATCTGTACAGTCCTGCCCTAATCATTTTTTTTCTCCTCTTTCCTTTTCTTACATTTTAATAGGGACTCATTCAACTCTTATCACAATACACCCATATTCATACTTCAATTGTATAAAGCACATCCATACATTCCCTACCCCAATCATTCTCAAAGCATTTGCTCTCCACTTAAGCCCTTTGCATCAGGTCCTCTTTATTTCCCCTCCCTCCCGTTCCCCCCCTCCCTCATGTGCCCTTGGTAATTTATACATCGTTATTTTGTCATATCTTGCCCTATCTGGAGTCTCCCTTCCCCGGTTCTCTGCTGTCCCTCTCCCAGAGAAGAGTTCACATGTGGATCCTTGTAATCAGTTCCCCCTTTCCAACCCACTCACCCTCCACTCTCCCAGCATCGCCCCTCACACCCTTGGTCCTGAAGGTATCGTCCACCCTGGATTCCCTGTACCTCCAGCCCTCATATGTACCAGTATACAGCCTCTGCCCTATCCAGCCCTAACAGTGCTTCTCTCTATCCTTGTGGAGCCCTGGTGATGGGCTGGGCTGCTAAGTAGTAGGTTAAACAGGCTTTCCCCTCCTGTGAAAAGTTACACTCTCGGGAAACTCACGGGTTGCTCTGAATCAAGGTCAACTCAATGGCAGTGAGTTTGGCTTTTTAATGTCTCTCCCTGTTGTTGTTGTTGTTGTTGTTGTTAGTTTGCCATCCAGTTGGTTCTGGTCCATGGCAAACCTATTCACAGCAGAATGTAACAATAACAGCTCCTCCTCCATCCACCCGTGTTCCTATGCTCAGTCCTCTTGTTGTAGTCACTGTGTCAATCCAGCTCTTCAAGGGCCTTCAACCTTTTTTCACAGCCCTTTCATTTTTCTAAGCATGATGCCTCTCCAGGGACTGGTCTCCACTGACAACATGTCCAAAGTCTCACCATCCTTACTTCTAATGGGAATTCTGGCTGTACTTCCAAGACAGATTTTGTTTGTTCTTTTGGCAGTCCATGGTACTGTCAATATTCTTTGCCAGTACCATGGTTCAAATTCATACAGTTTACCTGGGTCTTCTTCACTCAATGGCAAGCTTTTCACATGCAGATGAGGCAAATGAAAATACCGTGGTTTGGATCAGGTGCACTTCCTGCTTAAAGTAACATCCTAACTTTTCAACATTCTAAAGAGCTCTTATGCAGCAGATCTACCCAGTGCAATGTATCTTTTCATCTCTTGACTGCTGCTTCCAGGAGCATTGCTTGTGGATCCAGACAAGACAAAATCCTTGACAACTTCAAGTTTTTCTCGATTTATCATCATGTTACCTATTGGTTCAGTTGTGAGGATTTTGGTTTTCTTTTTGTTGAGTTGTATCCCACATTGAAGGCTGCAATCCTTGATCTTCACCAGCAAGTGCTTCAAGTCCCCCATCCTTGTCAGCAAGCCAAACTGTGTCGTCTGCATATAGCAGGTTGTTAATAATATTTCCTCCAAATCTGATTCTGTGTTCTTCTTCATATAATTTGGCTTCTCTGATTATTTGCTCACCATACAGATTGAAAAAGTATAATAAGTGGGTGCAACCTGGATGCACACCTTTCTTAATTCTTAAACCATGCAATCTACACTTGTTCTATTTTTGCTACTGCTTCTTAATTCATGTACAAGTTTCACATGAGCAAGACAAAGTGTTCTGGAATTCCCTTCTCTAAACTATACATGTTTTGTTATGATCCACACAGTCAGATACCTTGGGTGTTAATAAAACTTAAGTAAACATCTTTTGGGTATTCACTGCTTTCAGGCAAGATCCATCTGATATCTGATATCCTTTGTTCCACATCCTCTTCTGAATCTGGCTTAAATCTCTGGGAAACCAAACTCACTGCCTTGTAGTTGATGACAGCTCATCCTGACCCTATAGTATAGGGTAGAACTAACTGCCCCTGTGAGTTTCTGAGACTGTAACTCATTATGGGAGTAGAAAACCTTGCCTTTCTCCCACGGAGTGACTGGTGCTTTTGAACTGCTGACCTTGGGGTTTGCAATCCAACCTGTAACCACTGTGCCACGATGGCTCTTGAATGCTGAATATGGTAACTTTCTGTCAATGAATTAATGCAACTGTTGTTGTATTAGCTTCAGTACAATTTGACTCACATGTGATGCCAATGATAGTGTTATATAATTTGACCATTCCGTTGGTCTCCCTTCTTTGGTATGTATACACATATGGATCTCTTCCAGTCCGTTAGCCAAGTAGCTGTATTCCAAATTTCCTGACATAGATGAGTGAGTGCTGCCAGTGCTTTATCAGCTTGTGGAAACATTTCAATAGATATCCCAGCAATCCCAGGCATCTTGTTTTGGGCTAGTGCTTTCCATGCATCTTGGATTTCTTCTTTCCTGACCATTGGTTCTTGCTCATATGTTACCTCCTGAAATGGTTGAATGTTGGTCTATTCTTTTTGATATAGTGACTCCATATTGTTTCCATCTTCCTCAGATGTTTCCTTCATCATTCAATATTTTGCCCATAGAATTTTTTAATATTGCACCTCGAGACTTGACATTTTTCTTCAGTTCTTTCAGTTTAAGATATGCTGAATATGATCTGTTTTGGTTTTCTAACTCTAGGCCTTTGCACATTTTGTGATAATATTTTACTTTGTAATCTCGAGTTGTCCTTTGAAATTTTCTTTTTAGCTCTTTACTTCATCATTTCTTCCATTTGCCTTAGCTACTCTCTGATTAAGAGTAAGTTTCACAGTCTCTTCTGACAAGCACTTGTATCTTTTCTTTATTTCCTTTTTTTAAAAATGACACTGTGCTTTATTCAGAGATGTTCTCAAAATTTGGTGGGTTATTATCAAGGTTGTATATTGACTCTCATGTACTTGTTTGCATTTTCTTGAACTTCAACTTGAGCTCACATATGAACAATTGCTGATCTGTTCCACAATCAGCCCCTGGACTGGTTTCAGTTGCTGATATTGAGCTTCTTTTATTGTCTCTTCCCACAGGTGTAGTCAATTTGATTTCTGTGTATTCCATCTGGAGAAGTCCACATTTATGGTCACCTTTTTTGTTGTTGATCATATGTTTGAAGAAATCATTAATCATGCAAAATTCTAACATACAATCAAGATAAATTGGTAATTATTGGTGAGTGGAGTGCAAATGTAGGAGCCTAAGAGGAAAGAAGAGAAGTTGGAAAATATAGTATATGCTATCAGCAATTTACTGGTCTTGCAAACTCTGTCATGCGATCTCCAGCTTGGTTTCTATCACCAAGACCATATTTTTCAACTACTGATCCTTCCTCTTTGTTTTCAACTTTTGCATTCCAATAGCATTTTGATAGCAAGTCTGACAAATTTGGGACTGAATATGGTGGTAGAATTATTCAATTTCTGCATCACCAGCTTTGGGTGGTTGGTGCATAAATTTGAACAATAGTTGTATTGATTGGTTCTCCTTGAAGGGGCATAGATAGCATCCTATCAAAGATAGCATTGTACATTAAAATAGATCTTAAAATGTCCTTTTGATGATGAATGCAATGTTGTTTCTCTTGATTGTGTCATTTCCAGCAGAGTAAACCGTAAGATTTTCTGTTTCAAAATGGTCAATATCAGTCCATTTCAGCTAACTAATGCTTACAATATCAATCTTTATGTATTCCATTTCATTTTTAATGACTTCCAATGTCCCTAGATTCATATTTCATACATCCCAAGTTTCAATTATTAATGACGATTTGAACTGTTTCTCCTCATTTTGAGTTGTGCCCCATCAGCAAATGAAGGTCCTGATGGCTATACTCGATTTGCATCATTATGGTCGACTTGCCTATGAAAAGTCAGCTCTTCCTCTTCCTCAGCCGTATTTTGAGTACTTTCCAAGTTGAAGAGCTCATCTTCTGGCACACGTTCTGACAATGTTCTTCTGTTGTTCATGGGGGGTCTAGTAACTGACAGTGTTGCTGCTATCCATAGGGTTTTCAATGGCTCATTCTTCCCATGCAGGCAGCCAATTCCTTCTTCATTGTCTGTTCTTTGTCTGGAAGCTCTTTGGGTGACCCTGCTGGTATATGAAATGCCAATCACATACAAAACAAAAGTCACCACAGTACCACAAAATGCCAGACAAGTGATGGACCTCTATTCTTAGTGAGGCGTGGCCTGGTGGGAGGAGTGTGCCCTTAGTTGGTTCTGATCCACTTACTGGAACAAATACTGTTAGTGCTTATTTCGTAAATGTGAAATGCATAAAAGAGACCCCCCAAAATATCCTCCAATTCAGACTTTCTGCCTTTTAAAAGAGGATAACCCACTCTGATTCAAAGTCATTGAGGTGTTTTGTTTTCCCCTCCCTCTGAGGCTACAGAGACTAGACTAATCACAGCTGAGGTGGAGCGACTGAAATGACTTAAAGCACCAGCTAGACTGGCTGTCAGAAGCAGCTACAGTCAACAGCTACAGACTGACAGAGCTGCTCAGCCAAGAGCTGAGGGTTCTCAACTCCCACTTCTACTGATGGGCACAGCCAGTGGCCTCTGGGAGTTGACTGGAACCCAGCAGCCAGCTGTGAGGAGCAAGCTAATTCATCTCAGCCTGGCCCAGGTCATCAAGTCACTGAAGGAGTATCGGGAAAGAGGGAAGAAATTTGGGGTCCCACATTTGGCCACAGACAAAAGTTGTTCTGTGTTTAGACAGTAGTTCTGGGCCTGAGTTTGGGGCAGGTGTGATGAAGGAAAGTGGGCTCCCTCCCTGCATCTGGGAACAGATGGTGGGGCTGCCCTGGAAACAGCAGGCCAGTCAGCTGGAGCAAAAAAGGCTTGGACTCTAAAGCCCTGGCAGGGCAGACTGAAGCTACCTCGACTGTTTTTTCTTAACCCAATGGCTCCCGCTACCCTCACCACCCCCAACTAGGTAAAAGGGAAGAAAGATTCATTTTCTTTACAGAGGCAACTTTCTAGAAAGGAGAACAGCCCACCAGCTGTGAAAGGTCCCCTTAAACCATTTTACTTTGAGCAGGAGAAAGAAATGTTGAGATTCCCAGAGCCACGTGGAATTGTGGATCCTCTAGTGTAGGTTCCAGTGATGCCAGATCGATTTTTCTAGAGAAAGTCAAAATTCCTGTTTTCTTAAAAACCTCCTGATTTTTTCAAAGGCGATTCAATAACATTGGATAGAAGCCAGGTAGGCCAAAGAGCCCTGGTGGCACAGTGGGTTATGTGTTGGGCAGCTAACTAGAAGGTCAGTAGTTTGAAACCACCAGTCACACTGGGGGAGCGGGGGGTGGGGGATAGGGTGGGGGTTGTGCAGAGATGAGACTTTCTAGTCCATATAGAATTTCAACCTCGGAAACCCACAGGGGCAGTTCTGCTCCGTCTTATAGGGTCACGGTGAGTTGGAATCTTCTAGATGGCAGTGAATAAGCAGGCCAACCAGAGTCCACACAGGTCCTCATTTGGCTATGGGAGTCCCAAGTCTGTGACCCTCACAGAATCGACCTTTGTGTATCGATGTTAAAAGTGAGATCCAGAGAGGGGAGCGCCTGTCCCCTTGAGGAGCAACGAGTTGACTTTCCAGTCTCCAATCTGTAGCAGACACTCCCGGTGCTCCTTCTCTTCACTCCCAAATTCCTGATTCCGTGTACTTGCCTCAGTCACCGAGGGCCAGCTCTGAAGGTCCCTTTGCTGGTGCTGGCTGAATGTGCTGAGGAACATAAGCCCCTGGGAACAGCCCTGACCAGGCCCCTCACTCCTTGGATGGCAAAACTCTGAGAGGCATGTGCTACACCCTACCCCTGGAGACTTCCTAAGTGATTAAGCAGCAGGTTCCCAGGTTTGTAATTGGATTCACAATCTATTTGTTATCGGTGGCCTTCCACCTATTGGCTCACAACCCCACATCATTACCTGCATGCTCAGAGTTTCCTAAATAAGCTCATTGCCTTTAAGTCTTTGGCCAGGGTCTGCTTCAGTGAGAACCCAAACTAAGCCCAGGTCTGAATCGTTATGTGTCCTTCCTGCCATCCAGTTGATGCCGACTCATGGCAACTCTATAGTTTGGGGTAGAACTGCACCTGTGAGTTTCTGAGACTCGAACTCTTTTTTTTTTAAACATTTTATTAGGGGCTCATACAACTCTTATTACAATCCATACATATACATACATCAATTGTATAAAGCATATCCATACATTCTTTGCCCTAATCACTCTCAAAGCATTTGCTCTCCACTTAAGCCCTTTGCATCAGGTCCTCTTTTTTTTAACCTCCCTCCCCGCTCCCCACTCCATCATGAGCCCTTGATAATCTACAGATTGTTATTTTGTCATATCTTGCCCTCTCCGGAGTTTCCCTCCCCACCTTCTCTGCCGTCTGTCTCCCAGGGAGGAGGTTACATGTGGATCCTTGTAATCTGTTCCCAACCCACTCACCCTCTACTCTCCCAGTATCACCCCTCACACTCCTGGTTCTGAAAGTATCATCCACCCTGGATTCCCTATGCCTCCAGCTCCTATATGTACCAGTGTACAACCTCTGCCCTATCCAGTCCTGCAAGGTAGAATACGGATCACGGTAGTTGTGGGGAGGAAGCATCCAGGATCTAGGGAAAAGCTGTGTTTTTCATCAGTACTACATCACACCCTGACTGACCCATCTCCTCTCCTAAACCCCTTTGTGAGGGGATCTCCAGTGGCCAGCAAATGGGCTTTGGGTCTCCACTCTGCACTTCCCCCTTCATTCACTATTTATATATATATATATATATATATATATATATATATATATATATATATATATATACCATATATATGGTATATATATATATATATTTTGCATAATACCTTATACCTGGTCCCTTTGGCACCATGTGATCGCACAGGCTGGTGTGCTTCTTCCATGTGGGCTTTTTTGCTTCTGAGCTAGATGGCCGCTTGTTCACCTTCAAGCCTTGAAGACCCCAGACACTATCTCTTTTGATAGCCAGGCACCATCAGCTTTCTTCGCCACATTTGCTTATGCACCCGTTTGTCTTCGCCAATCGTATCATGGAGGTGTGCAGCCAATACTGTGATTTTTTTGTTTTTTGATGCCTGATAACTGATCCCTTCGGGACCTCGTGATCACACAGGCTGGTGTGCTCTTCCATGTTGGCTTTGTTGCTTCTGAGCTAGACGGCCGCTTGTTTATCTTCAAGTCTTTAAGACCCCACACACTATCTCTTTTGATAGCCGGGCACCATCAGCTTTCTTCACCACATTTACTTGTTCACCAGCTTTGGCTTCAGCAGTTGTGTCGGGAGGATGAGCACTGTAGAGTGCCAATTTAATAAAAGAAAGTATTCATGCATTGAGGGAGTGCTTGAGTTAAGGCCCAAGGTCCTGCCACCACCTTAATACTAAACCTATAATTATAGACACAGAGATCTATTTCCCCATATATATATATATTTGCATGTACATGTCTTTGTCAAGACCTCTATAAATGCACTTTGACTCCTAGCTCCCTTCTCCATCTCCCTTGACTTTCCTCCTGTCCCACTACCATGCTCCGTCCCAACCTGGGTTACAGCTATACCTCTTCTTTACGTAATCTTACCCTTGATCATTCCCTACCAGGCCTGCCACTTCCCCCTCACTACCATTTTGAGTCCCATGTTGTTCCCTTGTCCCTGTGTTTGTTAACACCACTTCCTTACCCCCCCCCCCCCCGCACCTCCACCTATCCCAAGTGCCCCCGGAACTGTTGGTCCTGTTGTTTTTCCTCCAGATAGTTCATCCAGCCTGTCTTATTTAGACAGACCTGTGGAGACACTAACATGCACGAAAACAAGACAGAGGAAAACAGAGCAACAGTATACAACCAGACAACAAAACAACAAAAACAAACCACTGACAAAGAACTAAACAAAACACATCAAGAAAGAAGAGCTTATAGTTAGTTCAAGGATCATTTGTTGGCCCTTAGGAGTGTTTTCCAATCCAGTCTGTTGAGGCACCACAACCTGGCCCCAAAGTCCACTTTCAGCATTCCCTGGGGACCTTGCCACTCCATTCCCTTGCTGTTCCACTGCACTCACACTTTGCCTCGGTGTGGTGGAATCAGGTTAGGTGCAATTCGCACACTGTGTCTCCAGTGCTGTCCCCTGTATCACCCTTGGTCACTGAGGGGCATCATGTCTCATAGTGGGGCCAGCCATGTTGTTCTCTTTGTGGACTGGCTGCTCTGAGACTAGAACTCTTTAGGGGAGTAGAAAGCCTCATCTTTCTCCCTTGGAGTGGCTGGGGATTTCAAATTTGCCATTTCAGACATTGCGTTTAGCAGCCCAACACATAACCCCTATACTCCACCATAGCTACAGAAAACAATAAAGAAACAAAATCCAACAACACTCATTGCCATTGGGTGCATAACAATCCTATCGAGAGAAAATACACCGGCCTCCTGGGTTTCCAAGGCTATAACTCTTTGTAAAAATAAAATTGTGTTATGTTTACAGTGAAAGTTTACATAACCGATTAGATTCTCATTTAACAAATTCTCTACTTGTTTAGTGACATTAGTTACTTTTTTCAATAAAAAGGAAATCAGAATATTAAAAAAAGAACAAATGAAAACGTGTTAAAAGTAAAGACAAATGATAAGATGTTAATGTTTAACCTAATCTTATCTGCAACAATACACTTTCTGATGTACTGACGGTGAGCAGGGTTTAATCCCATCGCTGGTGAATGGTCCCAGGGGATTTAATGGAGGCTTATTCTCTGTGGAATCTCTGCCAATGCATTTTGAGTTTTTATACTCATCTAAGGCTATAACTCTTTATGGGAGAAGAAAGCCTCATCTTTCTCCAAAGGAGCGACTGGTGAATTCCAACTGCTGACCTTGCAGTTAATAGCCCAACACATAACCCATTATGCCACCAGATGAGAGATTTGTCTCTGGGTGCCTTCCAATGCAAGCACTACAATTATGCAAGGAGGATATTTTTTCTGTACTAGAGCCAGGTCAAGTCAGAACCAGTGTGTCCATGGTTTGCAGCGAAGTCAGAGGAAGAAGAGGGTAGACTGTCAATAACTTCTCATAGTCCAGGGAAATGCTAGGCCTGGAAGGGGGCATGCTGGCTCAACCATATTCAGAAAGTCCGGACATTAACCTCCCCGGCTCAAATAATTACCAGCACCATGTCTCTGAATATCACCTAAAAGCAAAATAGTGAAAGCACCATTTCCATTTCATAATACTTTTATTAAAAGTAAAGTTCAATTCAGTGATGTGAAGAAGCTGGGAAAATTATGTTTTCATTTCTTTCTTTTTCTTTCCCTCCCTTTCCCCTTCTTCTCCACAGAACTGAGAGGCAGAGGGAATAAAGGCAGCATGGCACCAACTGGAGGACACCGTGGGGTCAAGGTCACCATTTAACTCATGCTTGTCCAGTTTGGAGGGGCAACTGGATGTCCTCATTTGTGAAATTGCTTGTTAATCTTTTTGAGTTAACAAGGTATGGTAAAAAATGATTGTTGGTGTTTTTGTTAGGAACCTTCTAGTCCAGTCCAACTCATAGTGACTCAATGCATCAGTGCAGAGCTCTCTAGACCAATGGTTCTCCACCTGTGGGACCCTTGCACAGGGTGACTGTAACAAAATTACAGTTATGAAGTAGCAATGAGAATATTTTTATGGTTGTGGAGGTCACCACAACATGAGGAACTGTATGAAAGGGTTGTGGCATTAGGAAGTTTGAGAACCACTGCTCTAGGCTTTTCTATGCTGTAATCTTTACAAGAATGAGTTGCCTGGCTTTTCTTCCAAGAACAGAGCCACTGGTGGGTTCAAACCTTCAACCTTTTGGATAGCAGCTGAGCACTTAACCATTGTGCCTCCAGGGCTCTTTGATAAACTCTATTAGAGGGTCTTAACCATTGCAACCCCATGGATCCTTTTGGCATTTAGGAAAGGCTATGGAACACCTGCCCACTCCCCAGAATAATATTTCCAAATACCTCCAATGAAATACAGAATCACAAAGGCACAAATTGTATTGAACTGCAGTGATAAAAATAAAAGACATTGGATTTGTGGCAAATATACATGTTAATAAAAACATTAAATATGATCTGATAGTGGGTCTAATAAACCAAACCAACACCATTGAGTTGATCCTGACTCACTGTGACCCTATATAAAATTCCTCAGGCTAAATCTTTACAGGAGCAGATCATCTCACCTTCCTCTCAGTGAACAACTGGTGCCTTTGAACTGCCAACCTTGAGGTTACCTGCCCAACGGCTCACCCACAGCGTCACCGTGAGTTCTAGATAGTGATGAGCATGAACTGTACTCAACGATGGCTGCAACGACTAGCATGGGGTGTGAAAACATGCAGAATTTCTCTCGGTGGTAATCGCATGGCTATTCTGAACACAGCTGTGGACATGCTAAACTGCCCTGCGAGCTTAGGGAAACTAACTCAACCAGGATTGTCCCTCATCCAATTTGACATTGCTCCCCAGCCTGCTGGGGCTCAGTGGCTCAGTGTTAGGGTCCCTTGTCTAGATACCAGGGCTGGCATGGAGAAAGTCATTCCTCTGCAGCCTTCTAGTGTGTGGGGGAAGATATTAGTGTTAAGCCTTGGCAGGAAATTGCTGGATTTTCCTGGCAGCCACATTCTTAATAACCATTTACTGGATACATAATATATACTGAGGGTAAATTGGTGGTTCAGTTGTAGAATTCTCCTTTTTCATGTGGGAGATCTGGGTTTGAGTCCAAGACAATGAAACTCATGTGCATCCAACACTCATTTGTCAGGGGGATGCTTGGTTATTGCTGAGGTACTGAACTGATTCTGTGTTGCTATGATACTGAAATGGGGAAGCTTGGTTGGGTGCGGCTTTGAGACTGAACCTGTTTCTGTGTCCAGACTAAGATGAGCGATGAAGAAGAGCGTGGTTTTCTTCTTCTGAAAACCAGTTAACGAAAACCCCTGTGAATCACAATCTGATGCACAACCAAAGAGATGGTGCAGGACCAGAGAGAATATTGCCCATGGAGTCACTGGGAGCTGGTTGTCACAGTGAGTTGGAATGGAGGCTGACTCAACAGCAGCTAACAACCATTGTGTTCCAGGCACTCGATTTGCTTTAAAAATCTAGCTCAGCCTTCTGGTACAGGGAAGTGATTAATCATGCCTACTTTATAGCACACTGTGAACCCTGATCAATGTCAGGCCCTGCTTGTGTTTTGTCCCTCCTTTTCCACATTCACATCACTTCCATTCCCCTCTTCAGACTAATACCCCCTGCTGGGTGCTAGGCGTGTGTGTGTCCTTATAAGCATACAGCCATGTGCACTAGACCATGCTGCTTGGTGAATGGGCTTTCAGCTTCCATGAATGGTACTGCAATATAAATCTCATTCCGTTTTTGACCTTTTCAACTCCTTGCAATGTCATTAAGAGTTATTGCCATGCTGCATATCAATTGTATGTGCTGCTGCGTGCCACTTGGTCATGAGCAATCATCATCTTTCTTTTGTTTCCTTCTTCAGTTGTCTGTTGATTGGCATCCAATTCAGCTCCAACTCTTCTCTACTGCAGGTATCAGTGTGGTGACCATTCTTGTAAAAATGTCCCAAGGGCCCTGTGAATTGGATAAATAGCTTGGCCTATATACCCAGGAATTATGTGTTGGGCTGCTAACCCCAAGGTGAGCAGTTCCAACCCACCAGCTATTCCATGGAGCAAAGAGAGGCTGTCTGCTGTCGTAAGAATTTAGTTTTGTTAACCTAAAGCAGCAATTCTACTGTGCCTTGTAGGGTTGCTAATGAGGAAGAATCAACTGGGGTTTTGTTTGTTTTTCTACATCCAGGAGAGAGCTTTGATGGGGAGATATTAAGTGCTTGGCTGCTAACCCAAAGGTCAGTAGTTTGAAGCCGTCTTCCACACACTGTGGGATAAAGGCATGGCTGTCTACTTCCCAATAGAAGCCTTGAAAACATCATGGGACCATTCAGCTTTGTTTGATAGGGTCACGAGGAATGAAAGTCAACTCAGTGACTGCGCTTCTTTGGTTGTACGCCCAGGAGGGGCTCACTAGGTCCTAGGGTCCATTCAATGGACTTTCACTAAGCTCTGCCAGATTGCTGTGCAGCAAACCTGCATCATTAGCAGTGTTTCTCTGCTTTCTCCGGATCTCCAATGACACTTGGTATGTTTGACTTTCTAACTGTTGCCCGTTTGATGGTTTTAAAAGGCCAAGCACAATAAACTCATCTATCCCAGGCACTTTCTGGTTCTGTAGCAGATTCTTAGGGTTGCCATGCCACATTCCTTTGATCCATCTCTGACACCATCTCACTGCCTTCCAGTCAATACCGACTCATAGCGATCCTGTGGGGCAGTGTACAATTGCCCCCTGCGAGTTTCAAACACTACAACTCTTTATTGGAGTAGAAAACCCCATCTTTCTTCCTTGGAGCTAGTAGTTTTGAGCTGCTGACCTTGAAGTTAGCAAACCAACTTGTAACCACTGCACTTCCAGGGCTCCTCCTGATATCCATCATAGCAGTGGCGAACGGCTCTATGTAAGTGCAGGCTCCTGCTGAAATGGTGTCTTATCACAACTGTGCAGCAAGCAGCTCTCCATGTCCTTCTGCCTCGAAGCCTTTTCAAAGGCATGGAAAGCCAAACCCAGGAAGGTAGGAGAGGTCACCTTACTAGGAGGAATGCTCAACACCACTACAGGCGAAGAAGAGCCCAGCCTCCTGTTTCTGGTAGACAATTCTAGGACAGAACCCATGTTCCTCAGAAGTCCTGGGGGAATCAAGCCCCTGTGTCCTACATTAAAAGCCTCAACACCCCGTTCCCATTGTGATTGCTTCTCCCCCTAACTCAGTCTTGCGTCCGCTTTCCTATTCCCACTCCCTGCCATCAGATCTCAAATAGACTCCCTGCACCCAGGCCTGAGGAATAAGCTCGGCATGCACGGGCACTCAATCAAAGACACACATATTACTCTGAATCTCCAAAAGAACCCTGTGGGCTACGTGTGTAATCCCCAGTTCACAGATGAGAAATGGATTGAAAAACAGTGACACACCAATGATCACACAGGCAAGGGTTCAAGTCTGTGTCTATCAGTTATTCTTTTATTCAAGTATGCCTGAGAAGACTGGGTCTTAACACTTGAGCAATCTTCTTGGAAGAATAAGGCAAACTACAGAAAACACAAAATGAATATCGCTTTTGTTCGTTTATCCATTTGCAAAAGACATAATACCTATAGTGCTAAGAATAGTATTCAAAGTATCTATTACTACCCCCTCAAAGCTTACATACTAGTCACCAAACTCAAACAAATACAATGCTATCAAGTTGATTACAACTTATAGCAACCCCATATAGGGCTTCCAAGACTGTAAATCTTTACAGAAGCAGAGAGCTTCACTTTTCTCCCCCTGAGTGACTGGTGCATTTGAACTACTGACCTTGTGGTTAGCAGTCCATTGCTAAATGATTAGTTCCATAATCATTACGCTTACTTAACTCTACATTCTTTTAATTATTTCTCTATCAGTCCAAATTGCATCTGGCTACATGGGAAAAAAACAAACCGACTCTAGTGGTCTAATCACAAAAGCTTCATTTTTCTTATATTAACAGAAAAAATACCAAACCAGTTGCCACTGAATTGATTCTGATTTACAGTTACCCCATATGATTCAGGGTAGAACTGTGCTCCATGAAGTTTTCAAGGGCTGAATTTTTAAATGTAGATTGCCAGGTTTTTCTTCCAAGGCATCTTTGGCTTAGCAGTGAATTGTGTTAACCCTTTGCACCACACAGGGGTTTGTCTTATACAATAGTAAGTCTTGAAATAGGTAGCCTAGGTCTGGCGTATTTGCTCAGGGACTCATCTTGGATATAGGAGAATGCATGCTTTTTGGTCTGCCAAACTCATGTAACCTATGTGACTCTCCCATCTTTCAATATTCTGACTAGGGAGCATGACAGCAGAAGAGCCAAGGACAAAAATGGAATGGGTTATGCCAGACAAGTGTTTTGCCTTAAACAACAACAAAAACTTTCTTGGGAGTCCTACTCAGTATCTTTCTCCTACACATATTTGGCCCAAACTGGGTCAAATGTTTATGCATAGCTGCAAGGCAGCCTAGGAGTGAGCGATTTAAGTAGGTACATTATCACCCTAAACAAAATTGAGCTTCTATTAGTAGTAAGAATGAGAAAAATGGATACTGTTTAGGCATATAGCAGGGTTGGGTAGAATTCTATTTTGTGTCTTAATTTACATTTTGAATGAACTCAGAAAAAGTCATAGAGAGTAGAACAAAGGGATGGATGTGCATCCAGCCACCTCAACTACTCATTTCTTTTCATGCTCTCCCTCTAGCTTCCCTGAATAGTTCTTGTTTACACATTGGGCTGCTAATTGCACGGTCGGTATTTTGAAAACACCGGCTGCTCTTCGGGAGAAAGATGGGACTCTACTCTGTAAAGAGGTACAGTCTCAGAACCTCACAGGTACAATTTTACCCATGTCCTGTAGGGTCGATATGAGTTAGCATTGATTCAATGGCAGTGAGCTTGGTTTGGATAGATCTGTAGAATCTTAGGATGGAATAGTTTGAATACACAGAAAAAAATTCAGTGGAATCATAACCCTCCAAATAATTACCCTCTAAAGCCACAAAGATCAACTGTGTCCAGCATGGTGACAGTTTAGCATATGACATGGGGACATTGCTCATATCCCAGTGTTGTTAATCAACAAAAACTCACACACTGCCACTTATAGTGACCCTATGCACAATAGAATAAAAGCCTTTCTAGTCCTGTGACATCCTCACAATGGTCATATTTTAGCCTATTGTTACAGCCACTGTGTTGATCCATCTCATTCCGGGTTTACCTGTTTTTTGATGATGCTCTACCAAGTATTTTGTCCTTTTCTAGGGACTAATTTCTCCTGATACCATGTTCAAAGTATATGAAATGAAGTTTTACCATCCTCACTTCTAAAACACATTCTGGCTGTACTTCTTCTGGGACAAAGCTCTTTGTTCTGCTGGGCATTCGTGGTATATTCAATATTATTTGCAACATCATATTTTAAAGGCATCATATTTTCTTCAGTCTTCCTTAATTATGGTCCATCTTTCACATGCATATGTCAAACATTACCATCAAGTCTATTGTTATTCATAGTGACCATATAGGGTTTCCAAGGCTGTAAATCTTTACAGGGTCAAATAGCTTCCTCTTTCTTCTGTGGAGCAGCAAGTGGGTTGAACCACCAACCTTGCTGTGAGTCATTCAACCCATACCAGACACTGAAATTAAGACTCCTTTCACATGCATCTAAGGTGATTAAAAATATCCAGGCTAAAAGCAGGCATAACTTGCTAATCCCCAGAGTAAAACATTTGCTCTTTCACATTTTAAAGAGGTCTTTTACAACAGATTTTTCCAATGAAATACGTTGATTTATTGACTGCTGCTTCTGTGAGTATTGATTGTGGGTCCAAGTAAAATAGAGTTTAGCTACATTTCTCTATTTGTAATGATGTTGTGTGTTTATATTTGTCAAGTTGAGAAGACATTTGTATTCTTAGTGTTGAAGACTAATTTATATGAGCTTTATCAGTAAGTACTTCAAGGCCTATTGACTTTCAGCCAGTAAGATTGGGTCATCTGCATAACACAGGTTGTTAATGATTCTTCCTCCAATTCAGATGCCTCAACTTCTTCATACAGAGCAGCTTCTCAGATTATTTGAATAAGTATAGTGTGATAGATAGGTAGGTTTATAGTGCCAACCTGGCCAATAAGAACATGTGGGATTAATAAGTTCGCAGTTTGATTAGTGGGCAAAGAGATAAATGGCTCAGCAAGCCACACCTATCTCTCAGTTGCTCTCTGGTGATCAGACCAGTGTGTGGCTGCCTTACCTAGTTCTGCAGTTTGCTGCCTGGCTGTACTGCCATATTTACTGTTGCATGGAAGTGAGTTAAACTGAGTCCTCTGTACTGCTATGTGGACTAATTAGCTGTTAAATTCCTTCGTGTTCTATCTATCTATCAAATCATAAATGTCCTGGTTTTGTTTCTCTAGAGAACCCTGTCTAACACATATGGTGAAAGGATATAACCACAACACACACTCTCCTGATTTTAAACCACGCAGTATCCCCTTGTTCTATTCGAACCACTTCCTGTTGGTTTATGTACAGGTACCACAGGAGCACAATTAAATGTACGGGAATTCCCATTGTTCTCATATGTATTCATATGCTACCCAAAGTTTGTTATGATACACAGTAAAATCCTCTGCATAGTCAATAGTACATAAGTAAGCATTTTCCTTGTATCCTCTGTTTTCAGCCAAGGTCCATCTGAAATCAGCATTGATATACCTTGCCTCATGCCCTCTTTTAATACAGCCTGGATTTCTGGCAGCTTCCTGTTGACATATTGCTATAACTACTTTTAAAGTTATCTTCAATAAAATTGTACTTGCATGTCATATTAATGTTACTTTAAATTAATTTGCAGATTTTGTTGCGTCATATTTCTTTAGAATGGACACAAATATTAATCACTTCCAGTTGGTTGGCCAGATAGCTATCTTCCAAATTTCTTGACATGGACTCTCACTGCATGAGCGTGTTGAAATATTTCCATTCCTATCCCTTCCTTGCTTTTCACTAATGCTTACATTGCAGCTTCAACTTCTTCTTGGCCTTTTGAACTAGTAGAACCTCAACTAATTCTTGGGTACAGAGACTCTGTATACTCCTTCCATGTTCTTTGGATTCTCCCTGCATCATTCAATAGTTTGATAAATAATCCTTCAACATTTTAGTCCAAGGCTTGGATTTTTTCTTCTGTTCTTTCAATTTATGATATGCTGACTGTACTCATTCCTTTTGCTTTCCTAATTCCAGGTCTTTACACGTTACAATATAATTCTTTACTTTATCTTCTCAAGCTGGCCTTTCAAATTTTTCTGTTCAACTCTTTTATTTCATCATTTCTTCCATTTGCTTTAGCTGCTTTAGGTTCAAGAGCAAGTTTCACAATCTCCTCTGATATCCACTGTAGTATTTTCTTTCTTTCCTGTATTATTAATGATCTTTTTGAGGAGCCCCCAATAAAATAATTTATGATAAATAAATAATAGCCCCAGTTGACATGACAAAAAAAAAAAAAGATTGATGACCTTGATGCTATTTCACAAGTCTTCTGGTAGCTGATCAGTAATGTTCAATATGTCCAAACCATTCTTGAGATAGGCTCTAAATTCAGGTGAGATATTGTGATAGTAAGGTTTGGTGTCAATTTAGTTTGACCAGGATCTTCAGAAGGTGCAGGTCACAGTCTCCTTGGGGGTGTGACCTATTTCATAGCTATAAGTAGACTGTGGAGAATGGGCTCACTGTTTTTCTTCCTGATGAAAAGACCCTGGACCCTACGTCTGGCTTCTTGGGATGGCAATCACCATGAGACCTGCTGACCCTAAGAGCTGTCTGTGGCCTGCCAACTGCCTGTTGACTTTGGATTCTCCCAACTCTGCCTCCACCAACCTGTGGTTTTCCTGTTTCTTGGGCTATTCCTCCAACAGCTTCATGAGTCTGGAAGGGCCTCTAGTTTGCATCTGATTTATGGGCTGGAGTTGGACTGGGGTTTCTTGTTGTGTGGACTTCTTAATGTAAAATTCTTTATTGATATAAATTTCCTTCTTCTACATGTATCAGTATCACTGGTTTGTTTCTCTAGAAATCCCAGCCGACCACAGATATAATGTAGGCTGTATTTGGGCTCTTTTGCGTTCTTATTTTAATTTTCTTCAGGTATGACTTGAACTTGCATATTAGTAATTGATAGTCTGTTACATAGTTGGCCCCTGGTCTTATTTTGTCTCAATGATATGGAGCTTCTCTATCCTGTCTTCCCACAGATTTAATCAGTTCCATTCCTGTGTATTCCACATGTATATATGCCGCTCCTGTTGTTGAATAAAGATGTTTGCAATGAGGAAGTTATTGCTCTTGCAGAATTCTTTCATGCATTCTTCAGCTTCTTTTCGATTCCCAAAGCCATAGTTTCTAATTACTCTTCCTTCCTTTTTGTTTCCATGTGTGCATTCCAATTGTCAGCAATTATTAATGCATTTTCAGTACATGTGTGATCAATTTCAGAGTAAAGAAGTTGGTACAATTCTTCATTGGCTTTAGTGGTTTGTGAGAAAATTTGAATAATGGTTCTATTAACCGGCCTTCCTAGTGTGTGAAGATAGATATTATTCTGTCACAGGCAGCATTGCATTTCAAGATAGATCTAGAAATGTTCTTTTTGAGGATGAAACAGACATTCTTTTGAATTTGTCATTGTCAGCATAGTCATTCTTATCATTTTAAGATTCAAAGGGACTATTTCAACTCACCAATGCCTAGGATACTGATCTTTATAGGTCAGATTCCGTTTTTTATGATTTCCAAATTTCCTAGATTCTTATTTTTCACGTTTCATGTTCTGATTATTAATGAATGGTTGCAATGATTTTTCTCATTTTGAATTATAATCCATCAGCAAATGAAGGTGCCAGAAAGCTTTAGTACACTTTGTTGCTAGATGCCTTCAAGTCAGTTCTGTCTCATAATAATGCCTACACAACAGAATGAAACATTGCCTGGTCCTGCTCCATACTCAAAAATTTTGTTATGTTTGAGCCCATTGTTGTAGGAATTGTCTCGATCCATTTGATCAGGTGTCTTCCTCTTTTTGCAACCCCTCCACTGTAATGTGTATGATGTCCTCCAGGGACTGGTCTGTCCTGATAACATCTGCAAAGTACATGAGATGAAGCCTCGCTATCCTATCTGCCAAGGAACATTTAGCTGCACTTCTTCTCAGACAGATTTGTTTGTTCTTCTCTCCACCCATGGTACTTTCAGTATTTTTTTGTCAGTACCTTAATTCAAATGCACCAGTTCTCCTTCAGTCGTTCTCATTCAATGTTCAAATTTCACATGCATAAGATGTGGCAGAAAATACCATGCCTTGGGCCAGGCGCAACTTAATCCTAAGTGAAATTCTTGATCTTCCGTACTTTAAAGTGGTTATGTGCAGTAGATTTGCCTAATGCAATATGATATTTGGTTTCTTGATTGTTGTTTCCATGAGCATTAGTTGTGAATCTAAGCAACACGAAATCCTTGATAACTTCAATATTTTCTCCATTTATTATGATGTTATCTACAGCTCCTGTTGTGAGGTTTTGAGTTATCATTAAGGTGGACTCTACTTTGAGGAAGCTCACTTTCTCGGTGATATTTTGATTGTTTTGCAATCTGAGGGGCTCATTTTCTGGCATTATATCAGACAATATTTTAGTGCTATGCAGAAAGTTTTCAATGGTGAATCCCTCAGAAGTGGACTGATTGTTTTGTCGTCCTGTCAGTTCTTAGTCTGGAAGCTGTGTTGAAATCTGTTCACCGTGGGTGATCCTGCCTGGTATTTTAAGTACTAGTGGACTAACTCCCAGCATTACAGCAAAGCACAAGCTACCACAGTGCAGCAAATTGACAGTTGGGGCGGGGGAGGGGAGTTGTCATTGTTAGACACTGTTAATTTGGCTCTAACTCATAGCACCCACATCCTGTTTCCTCACAGTGAATGTTGGAGACCGTTTTTGCAGCCAGTATGCCAATTCATCCCATTGAGGACCTTCTTCTTTTTTTCACCACTCCAATTTATCAAGTATGATATCCTTCTCTAGGGACTATGCTCAGCTGTTAACATGTCCAAAGTATGTGATATGAAGTCTTGCCATTCTCACGTCTAGGAAGCATTCTGGCTCTACTTCCGCCAAGAAAGATTTGTTCCTTCTTCTGAAAGTCCATGGAATATTCAATATTCTTCACCAGCATCATAATTCAAAGACATCAACTTTTATTTTACCTTTCATAATTATTGTCCATTTTCAAGTACATATGAGGTGATTGAAAATGCCATAGTATGATAGTTATATAATTTTATGTCAGTTTGAAGATATGTCAAAGTGTAAGGTTGGTATCCAATCTGTCAATCACACCATAGCCTGATGGTGCCTCTTTGTGGCCATGGCCTTCTCATAAGGAGGGCCCTGGGAACCTCCCCTTCTTTTTGCATTCACCTGACTGCTCCATGCCCACGTTGAGAGCTGCCAGAGTCTTGCCATGCTTCCATCGACCTTGGGTCCACAAGACATTGCAATCACTGGCCTTTGACATCCCTGCATTCTGCATCATTGCATGTAACTGCGTAAGTTGGAAAGGAACTTATGGGCCAGTGTTGGACTTATGGACTTGAGTTGGACTGGCCTGGGATATTTCCTTGAAATAGAAATACTATAATGACTTCTTGATAGAAAACTATTTATTGCACATATATGAGTGGCACTTGATTTGTGTCTCTAGTCAGCCTGGCTTACATCCAGTTCACTGCCATCAAGTTGATTCCAACCCTTAGCAACTCTATAGGACAGGGGAGTGATATCCCTGTGGGTTTCCAATACTGGAACTTTGTATGGGAGCTGAACTGTTGATCTTGTGTTGAGCAACCCAACTGGGTTGGTTCTGACGCATTATATTTGTAACCACTATACCACTAGGGCTCAGCTGTGCCTTATTCTTCAAAGTGACATCTTTTAACACTGGAAATTGGTCTTCAGCAAGATCTACCAGTGTACTCGGTCATATGACTAATTTTCTTTTTACACTGTTTTGATTGTGATGTGAGGGAAAATCTACAGAGTAAATTGATTTTCCTTACAATTCATGCAATGTTTTATGATATTGATTGCAATACCTACAATGCAATACTACTTTTCCTATTCCCTCCCTTTGTTTGCCGTTTCCATTGGTCTTTCGTTCCCATTCCTTCCTGCCTTCTGAGTAACTCCCTGACAAATGCTGGGCTCTGAATTGTACATCGTTGACAGTATAGGTCTCCTATTTGGGGGCTGAAAGTTGAGCCATGGAGGTGAGGTCAGGTGTCAAATGGGAATTCCACTAGTGCCTATCATATCCTAAGGTTAGTCTTCTTATTTTGAGTTCTACATTTTCCCAAGTTGATCCAGGGCCTACTACTGTGAGTACTCTCAGAGCAATCTGCAGTGAGAACCCTATGCTATCTTGGTCTTCAGGACTCAGCGCTGTGGAGCCTGGGCTTCATGTGGTCAGTGAATCCCTTTCACCTTCTTTTGATGCTATCTGTGTAATTCTGTATTTTGAATTTCTCTTCCATTTTTTCAGCTAGTGAAATGCACATGCTTTTCATTTTTGCTGTCCTAATTCCAGGTCTTTGCACCTTTTCATATAATTCTTTATTCCATCTTTTTGAATTCCCCTTTGAAATTTTATGTTCAGCTTCTTTATTCAGCGTCTTTACGTCATCAATTATTTCTATATTTCTCTCTCTCTCTTTTTCGTACTTCATCATTTCTTTCATTGGCTTCAGCTACTCCACATTCAAGGTGTCATCCATTTTGTCTTTTCTTTAGTTTCTATCTTTTTAATTATCTTTGAATTTCTTTATTTATGATGTTCTTGATATTATTGCAGAACTCGTATCATCTCAGGTGATTTGTGTTCAATGTGTCAACTTTCTCCTTGAAGTATCCTCTAATTTAGATGATATACACTCAAATTCATACTTTGACTCTTGGGGACTTGTTTTAATATTGTTTGAATTCGAGTTGAATTTGCCATTGATGGTTTGTTCCACAATTGGTCTCCAGTCTCGTGACTGATGATATTGAACTTCTTTATACCATAAATACTTGAGTATAAGCCGAGTTTTTTTTCTGCACATTTTTTATGCTGAAAAAGCACCCCCGCTTTGGGGGTAAAATTAGTTGCCTTGGGTTATACTCGAGTATATATAGTAGTTTATTTCAACAGATGTAGTTGATTTAATTCCTGTGTATTTCTATCCAATATACATGATCCATGTCTATGGTTACTGTTTACATCACTGAAAAATAAATGTTCAATCAATAAGCCATCCTTATAGGAATATTCTGTCATGAGATCTCCCATGTGGCTTCCATCCCCATGGCCATATTTTCTAACTAGTGATCCTCCTCCTTAATTTCCAATTTTTGCATTCAAGTCATCAGTAATCTTGATTGCATGTTTCATCAATTTCAGACTGAAAAGGTTGGTAAAAATCCTCAATGGCTTTATTGTTAGCATTAGTGGTTGGTGTGTCAATTTGAATAATAACTTTATTAATTATTCATCCTTGTAGGTGTAATATATCCTACACCTAACAATGGTGAACATTGGAATCGATGTTGAAACATTCTCTTTTTTAACATGAAAGTCATCCATTCCTTTCAAATTTGTTACTCTGGTATATAAACCATATTATTATGACATTCAAAATGGCCAATACCAGTCTATTTCTGTTCAATAAAACCTAGAGTGTTTGATCTTTATGTGTTCCATTTTGTCATGGCTTCCAATTTTTCTAGATCCATATTTCATGCATCCCATCTTCTTGTTAGTGGTTATTGCAGTACTGCTGTTTCTTCTCATTTTGAGTCATTGCCACATCAACAAATATAGGTCCTGAAAACTTTATATCACTAAGGTCAACTCTACTTTGAGGAGACAGCTCTTCCTCAATTATATTTTGAGTGTCTTCCAACTTGAGGGGTTCATCATCCTGCACTATATGAAAAAATATTCCACTGCTATCATATTCCACTATATGAAAAAATATTCCACTGCACTATATGAAAAAATATTCCACTGCTATATGAAAAAATATTCCAGTGCTATCAAAAAATATTCAACTGCTCCACAAACACCACTATTTTTTTCAGATGTAGATTGGCAGGTTATTCTTTCTAGTCTATTTAGCTTGTAAGCTTTTCTGAAAATTTTCCACCACGGGTAACTATGCTTGTGTTTGAAATACCAGTGGTATATCTCACAAGTTATGATAGTGCAAGAACCTGACATGTCTGACAACTTGGCATGCTAGCCTAATTCCGAATGGCCAGCATATCTCTCTTCCTGCTTTCTCTAGTTTCTGTAGACCACTGTACCTGAGCATGCATGGCTTAGGAGGTTGTGGAGTTAATTCTTGCTTCCTGGAGTAACCCTTAACCAATGACCCATAGGAGTTGTTGGACAAATAGCCACACTCCCTCACATTCTGGGCAGAATAACTAGTGGATTTTCTAGAGTGTCTCCAGTAAGATTAACCTCCAGTTGCTCACTATTTTAAATTGTTTGATAATGTACTTTTCATTGGCTGCCTTCTTTCCCTTTTCTGCTTCCCATTTCCTTATTGATATCTCCCCCAAAAATGGCTTAATTAAAACCTTTGTCTCAGGATCTAATCCTATGGGGAACCAAAACTCAATCACACAAGACATTTGTCAAATCATGGACTTAGTGGTTATATCTATTATATGTGTAGGTCATGGAAGAGGAGAATTCATACCATCACTTTGAATAGTCATTCGGAGTGCCAACTGGGTCCCCAGCATAGATCCTGGACATCAAAACTCACTGTTTCCTGCATCATAACACTTCCTTTTAGACTTCTGTCATTCAAAAAACTCAACAAATAGCTTGCTGTCTCACTTCAAATTGTGTAGTGTGCAAATATGGCTATGTTTTCATTGTGTGTTTAGCACTGGACAAATCAGCTTTGACCAGGAAGGTGAAGTCATGTGGAGAAAAAAACCAAAAACACTAGCAGCTGTGTGTTGTGGAAGAAAACCCTGTGGATGAAGTGCAATTTTTAGGGAACAGAGACCAGCAAGATAAACCAATAAGTGTCCACTGTTCTGATGTTAAGGAGAACCCTGGTGAGGCAGTAATTAAGCACTTAAGGGCTAATCAATCAGCAGTTCAAACCCCCCATCTTCCCCAAGGAAGAGTTACGATGTGGCAGTCTGACCCCCTTAAGATTTACATTTATTACCACTACCAACTGATCTGAGAGGGATAGCATTAGGGAATCCTGAATAGCATTCTTAACGAGCTCTAATGGCAGAGTGGACTCCTCATTGAGCTCCTAAACACAAAGTAAGTGGTTCTAACCTATCAGTTGGTCCATGTGAGATATATGAGTTTGTCTGCTCTGGTAAAGATTTAAGCCTTGGAAAATGAAAGGGTGAAGTTCTATTCTATCTTGTAGGGTCTCTATGAGTCAGCTTCAACACAATGATAATGAGTTTGCTTTGGAATTTTGGGATAGAAAGGAGAAATATGTGCAACAAAGTTTAAACTTATTTTAAAAGTTCAGGGGTATTGCTCAGAGAGAGATTCTTGGAACCCACAAGACTGTAGTCCTTAGGCACCTTCAGATCTGGAACTGAACTCACTCCCTTGGCTCAATCTTCAGCCAAACAATAGGTAGATCTATAAGATAAAAAGTAACACTAATCAACTATTTGAATCAAAAGGATATAATTTATTCAAAGATAAAGTTCAGAACGGTCAGGAAAGAAGGGGGAATGGAAACAGGAACTACAAGGAGGAAGTGCAATAAGTGATATTACGTTGAGCAGACTGCAGTCAATATCATGAAGCAAAATATGTGTGAACTGTCACATGGAAAACGGATGTATTCTGTAAACCTTCACTCATCTCACAATAAAGAGATTTTTTTTCAGCCTTGGAAACCTATGAGGCAATACTATTCTGTCCTATAGGGTACCCATGAGTTGAAATCAACTCAGTGGCAATGGGATATTGATGCTGATGCTTTCTTCCGATTCTAAAAAATAGGGTTATTAGCAATTATTGTGGAAATAGCATGAATGAGACTATGTAAATGGGGTTGGTTACAGATAAATTCTTGTAAATGTTAAAGGATAAGTGATTCAGGATGGACTTACCCAAAAAGAGAAAATTATTGCAAGATTTTGTTCCAGGGATAAAATAAAAATAGGCTTCCTGTGGGTAAGACTTAAGCCTATAGATATGGAATTTAAGGAACTGGTATTCCATGATGGTCACCTTCCCGACACAATCACTCAAGACAAAAAGTGGGTGTATAAACAAATGAGGTGAAGAAAGCTTATGGAGCCTATCTATCAAAAGATAGTCTAGGGTTTTAAAGACTAGAGGGTTCACAAGTGGCCATCTAACTCAGAAGCAATAAAGCGCACATGAAAGAAGCACACCAGCCTGTGTGATCACAAGATGTAGAAGGGATCAGGTATCAGGCATAAAGAACAAAAAGAATCATATCATTGTGAATGGGGGGGGGTACAGTTAGGGGATCCAAGATCTATCTGTAGGCAACTGGACAACCCCTTACAAAAGGGTCACTGGGAGGAGATGAGCCAGTCAGGATGCAGTGTAGCAACGATGAAACATATAACTTTCCTCTCGTTCCTAAATTCTACCGCGCCCACTATCATGATCCCAATTCTACCTTACAAACCTGGCTAGACCAGAGAATATACACTGGTCCATATAGGAACTGGAAACACAGGGAAACCAGGACAGATGACCCCTTCAGGACTGGTGCTGAGAGTAGCAATAACAGGAGGGTGGAGGAAAGGTGGGGTAGAAAGAGGGATCTGATTACAAGGATCTACATATAACCTCCTCCATGAGGGAGGGACAACAAAAAAGTGGGTGAAGGTAGATGTCGGACAGTGTAAGATAGGACAGAATAATAATTTATAAATTATCAAGGGTCCATGAGGGTGGGGGAGGGGGAAGGAGGGGAAATGAGGAGCTAATTCCAAGGGCTGAAGTAGAAAGCAAATATTTTGACAATGATGATGGCAACAAATGTACACAGTGGATGTATGTATAGATTGTGGTAAGAGTTGTAGGAGCCCCCAATAAAATGATTCTTTTTAAAAACCTCAAAGAGCAAAACACACTATGGTTTATTGTACATCAATGATACTTCAATAAAATTACATAAAAGAGGGGAAAAAGAAATGGTATTTAAGGTAAAGAAAGTATTCCCTTTGAAGACCATATTGCAAATATATATTTAGGCAGGCAATTAGATAAAGACATTTTAAGTCTGGGCTTCTATACCTGCCATCTGTCTGTTATGAAAAGTATAATTAGCAACTAGAATCTCTCATACAAAATCAACTCAATATGGTCTTTCTGGTCTGACCTCCGTGGTGTTCTACTCTGCTTTGATGGAGCTCATCATATCATGACTCTATAACAAGATTGAGGAGTTATTTGCATTCTTATGTGGAAGGTAAATCTGTTTGGCCATTCTGTTAGACTAGTTCATTTTCTTTCCTACCATCCCATCTGCCATTTTAATTCAAAACAAGGAGAAAGGCATGTATGTGCCTTTTGAGGAAGGAGAAGATTTTGGTGTGGAAGAAATTCTCTTCTAGACTGCAAGGTAAGTATTTACCCCCTCTAGCCCTGTTGGAGGAGGGGAAAAGGAAGAGAGACAAGGCAAAGAGAACAACCTAGTTAGCTTCATGCCTCCTTACTTTACCTGGTGATTGAGGGGAATATCAGTGACTATGGACCTGTTGTGCTCCCCATTTGGAAGCATGAAGAATAGAGGCTGCCAGGCAGAGCAGCCCTATGGGAAGTCACTGAAGACAAACATATAGAGAGTGCCATCAAGTCTACTGTGATCCATGGAGACCTTATATGAAATGGAATGGAGTGCTGTCTTATCTGGCACCATTGTCACACATTCCTGAATGTTGAAGTCCATTGTTGCAGCGATTAGGTCAATCTGCCTCAACAAGGATCTTCCCTGTCCCTCTATTTCATCAAATATGATGTCTTCCTCTAGCAATTGTCCACTGATAGTGTGTCCAAAACACATTAGTCAGTCAGTGTTCTCTTGTGATCCATAAGGTTTTCTTTCAGTAATTTTTGGAAGTGGACGGTCAGGCACCTCTTCCTTGTCTGTCTTAGTCTAGAAGCTTCACTGAAACCTGTCCACCATGGGCAATCCTGCTGGTATTTGAAATTCTGGGAACAGAGCTTCCAGCATCATAACAATACACAAACCATTATAGTACAACCAACTGACAGATGAGAAGAGGATATCTATATCTATATATCTCTGTATCTCTATATATCTATTTCTATATCTCTATATCTCTATATCTCTATATCTCTATATATCTCTCTCTATCTCTCTCTCTATCTCTCTCTATCTCTCTATCTCTCTCTATCTATCTCTATCTCTATATCTATCTATCTATCTATCTATCTATATATATTTATATATATATACGGAGAGAGAGAGTAAAACTGGCAATGCAGTCTGATTAGGCAGTATTCTGATGATCTGCTGCAAACAGATAGTATCCCCACAAATAACATCTTAAAGTAATGATAACATCAATTTTGCTCACAAATCTGCAATCTGGGCAGAGCTCAGTGAGGACACTAGTTTTGGCTTCATCAAGCATTAGCTGGGGTAGCTCAAAGGACAGAGGCTGCAGCTCTCTTAAGACTCACTCCCTCACACAACTGATACTTCTATTGGTTGGAGCTCAAGAAGAACCCTATAGGTGACATTTTCATTTGGCTTGGTCTTCCTTGCAATATCCTGACAGGGTCCCAATGGTGAACAACCCAATACGACCAGGTGGAAGTCACAGAGCAACACTTCTGCCATAGTCAAAGGCCTGCCAAGATGCAAGGAAGAGGGAAAGCAGGCCCTATTTCTGGAAAAATGAACACAAATTCATCTTGTAACAAGAGAATGTGCGATGTGCAACATTAGGACAGTCATCTTTGAAGGACACAACCTGCCACGAGCCAAGATACAGAGACAGATTTCTACGAAAGCGGAAGGGCAGGACTTATACTTAAAGATAAAGCCACAGACTTCATAGGACAAGAGCAATAGGGAGACAAGCAAAGGAAAGCTCTAGGATGCAAGCCTAACATGGCTAAAGATAGGGACAATGTCAGGACTGAACTGGAAGCAAGCAGACACCTGTGCAAGGCAGAACCCGTGAAGTTGTGAGTGCCTTCAAAGCTAAGTCAAAGTACCTTGGGGCGTAAGAAGGGAAGGAGCAGGAGAAGGAATGAATGGGTAGGTTTATGGAATTTGTAAGTCTGGGGACAGAGCATCAGGAATAGCTGGGTTCTGGCACTCAGTTGATACCATCAGAGTTTGAACCTTTTCCTTTCAGTGCTGTTTCCTTTTGAGTTTCACGGAGGCTTCCTGATGACAGCTGTAGTTTTATCTAGAAGCTCAGGAATTCTATTAGAGAGAGGCTCTTTTCCTTTCTAATCATTGGTGGTACTATCAGGTAAGCATTGGATTGCTAACTGCAAGGTTGGCAGTGCTACCCTACCAGCTACCTCATAGGGAAAAAGATGGAACTTTCTGCTCACATAAATATTTACAGTCTGAGAAACCCCACAGGGGCCTTCTATGATTCAAAATGGACTCATTGGCAATGGGGTAATTGTTTCTGGGGCATTTTTAGGGTTAGATATCATTAACCTAGCATGAGTCACATACTGAGTCTGACCAAGTCCCTTTGGACAGAGGAAGTCATGCCCTGACTAGGCAGGCCTGGAGCTGGCAGATTGGGTCAATGCCAGCAGAAGCATGGAGATGGAGCATGGTGGAAGAGTGATCCCAAAGATACAAGCCATGTGCTGTGAGTGGAAGAAGGGCAAATGAATGCTGCATTAATTAACCAGTCATTGACAAAATGAGGTTGCATAACAAATGGCTCCAAAACCCAGCAGTTCAACAAACAGCCCAACCCCTTCCCTCCCACACACACAGTTCTTAAAATTCAGGATCAGGGAGATTAACTGGAACTTTGAACTTGGCACTTTGGGGCAGTAGAGATCTTGGTGTGACTGAAAGCCCAGAAGAAGACTAATTTGGGGGAGGTGAGATAATAGGAATGGAGTTTTCAGTGAGCATTTCCTTGAGAGCCTTCAAGCAAAAGCGATTTTTCTATATTCATGTTTTAGAAGTAGATCTCTACCCATTGGGTAAAGCTTTGGGTATTGGATTGGTGTCGGTATGCAGGGAAAAAATAAATGGGCTTGTTATGGATTAGGAGCCTGTGGTAGTCATCTAATCTTCTGTCAAGTTAAGGATTAGGAGTGTAGGCGTGGAGTCTAGGCTGCCAATCTGGAAATAGTGAGAATTTTATGTGGGCATAGCCTTCTCCTGAGAACTCTGAGAAATCTGGTACTTCCTCCTTGGAGGTGGAAGACATCGCTCTCTTCTCACTCACTCTCTCTCTCTCTCTCTCTCTCTCTCTCTCTCTCTCTCTCTCTCTCTCTCTCTCTCTCTCTCTCTCTCTGGTACTCGTTGGGAGACATTGCAGAAGGCAAGCCAAATGGATGCGATCAGACCTCTGAAGCCAAAGAAGCCTCAGAGAGATCGCTGCCAGCACTGAGATGCTTACAATGCCACTGGATCCACAAGACTTTCCACCCATTGGCCTGTGATTATCCTGCATTCAGCATCATTGCACATGTTTTATGGGTCTGAAAAGGAATTTATAGATTGGTATCAGACATATGGGCTAATATCAGAGTTATGGATTTAATCTGCACTGGGCTGGGACGTTTGCTTAATGTACAATTACTGTTCGATATAAAACTCTCTCTCTGGATTTATAAGGTAGAATTAGACCAGAACATGTACTCTGGTACAGACAGGAGCTGGAAACAGGGAATTCACGACAGATGATCTCTTCAGGACCAGTGGTGAGAGTGGCAATACCAGGAGGGTGGAGGGAAGGTGGGGTAGAAAGAGTGAACCGATTACAGGGATCTACATAAAACCTCTGCCCTGGGGGACGGACAACAGAAAAGTGGGGGAAGTGAGATGTTTGACGTGTAATATATGACAAAATAATTTATACATTATCAAGGATTTATGAGGGAGGGGGAGGAGGATGGAAGTGGGGAAATGAGGAGCTGATACCAAGGGATCAAGTAGAAAGCAAATGTTTTGAGAAGGATGAGGGCAACACATGTACAAATGTACTTGACACACAATGGGTGGATGGATGGATGGATGGATGGATGGATGGATGGATGGAATGAATGACTGTGATAAGAGTTGTATGAGCCCCCAATAAAATTATCAAGGGTTCATTAGGAGGGGGGAGTGGGGAGGGAGGAGAAAAATGAGGAGCAGGTGCCAGGGGCTTTTGTGGAGAGCAAATGTTTTGACAATGATGAGGGCAATGAATGTATAAATGTGCTTTATAATGGATGGATGGATGGATGGATGGATTGTTATAAGAGGTGTATGAATCCCTAATATAATGATTAAATAATAGGGAAATGATTTTTAAAAACCACCAACTCTCTCTCATACACATGAGTCTCCCTCGATTTTCCTCTAGCATACCCAGACTAATACACAGTTCACTCCTGTCCTATAGGGCCGCTATGAGTTGGCATGGACTTGAGGGCAGTGGGTTTGTTAGGGCTTTGGAGTTCAGCAGGCCTTTTTTGGTGTGTTTGAGTCTATTTTTGTAGCTGTTGTGTGCAGGTCAGTGGCTCATCTTCCAGCACTCTATAGGACCATATTTTGTTGTGACCCATAAGGCTTTCATTTGTTAATATTTGGAAGTAGATCACCAGGTCTTTCTTCCTAGTCTGCCTTAGGCTAGAGCAGTGGTTCTCAATCTGTGGGTTGTGACCCCTTTTGGGGTCCAGCGACCTTTTAACACGAGTCACCCGATTCATGGCAGTAGCAAAATTACAGTTATGAAGTAGCAAGGAAAATGATTTTATGGTTGGGGGTCACCACAACATGAGGAATTGTATTAAAGGAAGGTTGAGCACCACAGGGCTCGAAGTTCCACTGAAGCCTGCCCATCATTGCTGACCCTTCTGGGGTTTGTCATATCAGTGGAACGGCTTCCAATTTCACAGCAACACTCTAGCTACCACTGCACCACGAACTGATAGACAGGTGGTGGACTGTTCTTAAAAGCCACCTGATTTACGATGCTTTGTTTTGACAGCCCTGGAAAATGGATACAGAATCTAGTTTCATAGTCAATGCAAGACACACCTTGGGGCAGTAGGGATGGCATGAAGTGAATAGATTCAAAGTATATTTTAGGGAGAGGAAGGATGACAGTTAATGCCTGGGGGGGGTGTGCAAGAAGGAAGGAAGCAGAGACACCATTGATATTAAGTGCCTGAGTTAGGACAGGAATTTCCAGGGAAGCTGGTGAGTCATGATGGGAGAATTTCACACTCCCCGGGGACAGGGGGAGCATTGATTAGTTCACATGTCTGCGCAACTTCTCACACAATAGAGGCTTTGTCATCCTCAAATGAAACATCCAGTTGGAGCTCAGAGAGGGCATGCAGTGCAAATGAAGACTGGGTTGGTTGAGATGGGTGGACCAGGGCCACTAGTCAATTCTGAGGAGCTTCAGCAAACCTGCCCAGTGTCTCTTGGAGAGTGGGCATGTCTCATGGCCACAGAGGGCCTTTTAATGTTTCACCTCCCACTGCAGCAGCGAGAGGCTCTATCAGCTCATCCTGGAAAGGAAACATACTACCTGCCATCAGGTTCATTTCTTCAAAAAGGAAGGAAGAATACAAATGAAAGACTACAGTTTGAAGGGGTCTTAGGCAGACTATCAGGCTCATTAAAGCTTCATTTATTAAAACTTCATTATTCAGAGACATTCTCCCAGTAGGATGTATGCTGGGGTGGGGGTGGGTATGAGGAGGAAGGCTTGGAGCAGGGTAGGGGAACAACCCCACACCCCCAAAAAATACCTTCCCACGAAGCATTTCCAGTGGGCACATATTAGATAGAAGTTTCATCCTCTGGTCACTTGATGTTTGTCCCTCTCTTTTATCTGAATACTCTTTCCACATTGCTCAGATGAAGCATCAAATTTATATTAAAATGCAAGTTAGGAAGCATCATCCCCAACCAACCCTGTTCATCAAAATGGTAGTGCTCTCTCCGGGTACCCTGAGTTCAGTTTGTCAACAAGCTGAAGCAGTTGAGCTGGGGCTCTGTGAGGCCCAGGAGCATGAGTTCATTAATATCCGACCCATAATGCCTTGCTGGGTTTGTGCCAACAAAGCCGTGTCACTCCTTACCTTAGGATTTACTCGCTCCTTGAAACAGGCATTTATTTACACACAGTTTGACCTCATGATGGTGTTCAGCAGATGTGGATCTTACTTATTTGCATTGTTCTGTGACAGTTGCAAAATTCGTTAGTGGCTCAGGGATCAGTCCTCTGTGGACTGCCCCGAAGCTAGATGAAGCAAGCGGGTTCTCGCTGATTCATCCTCCCTCCTTAGCAATGCTTGCTAGTCAGGATAACATAGTGCCCATTAAAGAAACCGCCTGTATCAGTTTAAATTTGTGACCTGGGCGGGAGGGAGGGTCATGATCACAAGTGACAGAAACTGACGCTTGACTAACTTAGGGAAAAAGGCCTAATGGTGGATAAATGGTGGGAAGACAAGAAAATGTGGCAAATGCCTGGGCAATCTCAGAGCTGTGAAGCAGGTACTGGCGAAACACTCCTCCTGAGGCCAAAGCGTGCCCTCTGTAGTACATTAAATCACATTCACACACACCCATTAATGTTCACATGGAACCTGAGGCTATGGCCTTACTTGGAGAGGAGGTCCTGGCAGATGTGCTTAGTTAAGGATTTCAAGAGCTCCATCTTTCTGGGTTTAGATTTCAGATGGATGCTACATGCACTGATTGGTGTGTTCTTATAAGAAGAGGACTGGGCACACAGAGACCCCGTGTGAAGACACTGGCAGAGATTGGATCAGTGCATCTATAAGCCAAGAAATATCAAGGATTAGCAGCAGTGACCAAAAGCAGAGAGAGGCTACTTTGATTCTCCTTCAGAGCTCTCAGAAAGAATGAATCTTGCCCACACCTTAATTTTAACCCTTGGCCCTTCAGAAAAGTGAGAGAACAAATGCCTGCTGTTTAAGTCACTCGATTGGTAGCCATTTGTTACAGCTACCCAAAAGAACCATTATGGATTGATCTGTAGCCCCCTCAAAATATGTGAGAAATTTGAACCTTGGTGGACATGATCCTGTTTGAAAAGAAGGGAGTTCTTTTGTAATATAAATGAGGCCGTATGGCCACTGGAGATCCCCTCATTGAGGGGTTTAGAAGAGGAGATGGGTCAGTCAGGGTGCGAGGTAGTACCGATGAAGAACACAGCTTTCCCCCAGATCTTGGATGCTTCCTCCCCCCAACTACCATGATCCAAATTCTACCTTGCAGGGCTGGATATGGCAGAGGTTGTACACTGGTGCATATGGGGGCTGGAGGCACAGGGAATCCAGGGTGGATGATACCTTCAGGACCAAAGGTGTGAGGGGCGATGCTGGGAGAGTGGAGGGTGAGTGGGTTGGAAAGGGGGAACTGATTACGAGGATCCACATGTGACCTCCTCCCTGGGAGATGGACAGCAGAGAAGGGGGGGAAGGGAGACTCCGGAGAGGGCAAGATATGACAAAATAATAATGTATAAATTACCAAGGGTACATGAGGGAGGGGGGAGCGGAGAGGGAGTGGAAAAAAAAGAGGACCTGATGCAAAGGGCTTAAGTGGAGAGCAAATGCTTTGAGAATGATTGGGGCAGGGAATGTTCGGGTGTGCTTTATACAATTGATGCATGTATATGTATGGATTGTGATAAGAGTTGTATGAGCCCCTAATAAAATGTTAAAAAAAGAAAATGATTAGGGCAAAAAATGTACAGATGTGCTTTATACAATTGATGCATGTATATGTATGGATTGTGATAAGAGTTGTATGAGTCCCTAATAAAATGTTTAAAAAATGAGGCCATATGAGAATAGGCTTGAGCCTAAACCTAAACACTTCTGAGTTAAAGGCCAGGATAGACCCAGTAACACACAGTACGGGGAGAAAGATAGCGAGGAATGCCAAGGAACTTTCTGGTATCCACAAAGAAGGACCCTGACCTAGAGTCTCACCCCAAATTTGAACCTGTAAGCTCCAAAGCAGGGGGAAAGTGTTTTAAGGCTACTGACTTGTTGGATAATTTTTCGTTAAGGAGATTAAGACAAGAACTTAAGACATCCTCCAATCCTTTCTCTGGCTTCGTTCCATTTTTCTCACATTCAAGAGTCCTCCCAGAGGATTCATTCAGGTGGTGGTTGTTGTTGTTGTTGTTCAGTGTCATAGGGAGGGTTTGGATTCATTGTGACCATACATACAACATAATCATACCCTACCCGGTCCTGTACCATTCTCACAGTTGTTCTTAAGTTTGAGCCCATTGTTGCAGCCACTGTGTCAATCCCATTTGTTGAGGGCCTTCCCCTTTTTCATTGCCCCTCTACTTTCCAGTACACGATGTCCTGCTCCAGGGACTGATCTCTCCGGACAACATGTCAAAGTTAAGGCAAAGTCTCATTATCCTTGCCCTGAGGAACATTCTGGCTGTACTTCATCCAAGTTAGATGGGTTTGTTCTTTTGGCAGTCCATGGTACATTCATTACTCTTTTACATCACTACTAATCAAATATATCTATTCTTCTTTGGTCTTCCTTATTCAGTGTTCAACTTTCACATGAATATGAGACAGTTGAAAATACCATGGCCTGGGTCAACCCGCCCCAGTCCTCAAAGTAATCTCTTGCTTTTCAACACTTTAAAGAGGTCTCGTGTAGCAGATTTGACTAGTGAAATGTGTCATTTGTTCTCTTCTCTGCTGCTTCCATGAGAATTGATTGTGGATTCAAGCAAGACAAAATCCTTGACAATTTCGATCTTTCCTCCATTTATCATGATGTTATCAATAGGTCCAGTTGTGAGGGTCTGGACTTTCTTTACATTGAGTTGTAATCCAAACTGAAGGCTTTAATCCTTCATCTTCATCAGCAAGTGAATCAAGTCCTTCTCATTTTCAGCAAAATTGTGTCATCTGTATAATGCAGGTTGTTAATAAGCCTTCCTCCAACCTGATGCTCCATCAGGCACTGCCCCTTAATGAGTTTAGGTCATGAAGGGTAGTCCTCCATAGGCACATTGATTATTACACTACCCCCCTCACATAATAAATTCAGAGAGAGAAAATTTCCCCAAAGCAATGGAAAGCTTACTAGAGAAGTGGAGGGTGCTCAAAGCCAAAGGTGACACAAACTGGAAATCAATACTAGTTTTCAATACCTGCAGTTATCTAATAGTTCACTGCACTATCTAAGGAAAGGTGAGGAGAACTGGGGCAATTCCATTAAATAAAGACAATGCAGGGTATATAAGTCCGTCATTCCTCTGGAGAAGAAAAACACATAGTTGGGTTGTAGAGCTTTGTTTGCTAATCAACCGAATGAAGTTATAAGGCAGGTGTGTGTGTGTGTGCGAGTGTGTGCATGCGTGCGTATGTGTGTTTGCATGTGTGTGTGTGTGTGTGTGTGTGTGTATGTGTGTGTGTGTGTTGAAGGGAAGGGCTTGCCATTCTATTTCATAGCCAGGAGAAAGATGAGCCTCTTCCCATATCTTTTGCTCTGTGGCAAGTTACTGATCTACAAGGAACTTTTATTTGACAAGGACATTGCCGAGAAAAAAATGGGAAGCTTGTGTTCATCTCTGCTGAGAGGTGGAGTCAAAGAGATGGGCTTTATGACAGACACCCTGATCGTGCAACCAAACTATGAAATGGCCTCATACATTCAACACACATTTGCTGCACCTCCCCAGTGTGCTGCCCACATATTACCAGGCAGAGTGTTTTATGGGCAGCATTTTAGAGTTAGGCAGGCAGAGGGAGTGTCTTTGTGGGTGTTGCCTTTACCAGTCCTTGGATTGTTCTGGGACAGGCATGTCTTTTTCCTCTAAAGTAACTGATCGCGTGTAAAGAAGGAGTATGTATATACTCAGTAAGACGGGTTAAACCAAACCCAACCTATGACAATCATCTCAATTGGAACACATAGCGACCCTATACAAATACCCGTAGGGTTTCCAAGTTTGTAACTCTTTTGGGGGGTCAACTACCATATCCTTCTCTTGCAGAACCACTACAGAGTTGACCGTTGTGTTAGCAGCTGAATGCTTAATCACTGTGCCCATTTTGCTTGCTGAGCCGCCCTCAAAACACTGAACAGGTTTTCTGGGTACCAAGTATGTCCACCTCTATGTCTGACATAGGGTGTTTGCTGAGCCGCCCTCAAAACACTGAAGAGGTTTTCTGGGTACCAAGTATGTCCACTTCTATATCTGGCATAGGGTGTTTTCTCCAAGTTGATAGGAGGTGCAAATCAGTTACTAGGGGTTTGGCTGAGTCAGTATGGAAACTGGGAGGGTGTGTGAAATTTGAACCAGAGTAGAACAATTCCAAGACACTTCCTAGGGATTCCTGGCATATAATATGCAAATGATAGTCAAGATATATAACTGTGTCTCTGTTCTTGGTTCTGTCAGTACCTGGTGTGGCCACAAAGGAGAAACCTGTTCTCCTGCTATTTTGAGCATCTAGTGTGAATGACAGGAGATAAGTCACATGCTAATGAACCCTGGTGGTGCAGTAGTTAAGCACCATGGTGCCCCGCTATCAAAGGATATAGCGTCTGGGGTCTTAGAGACTGGAAGACAAACAGGGGGCCATCTAGCTAAGAAACAACAAAGCCCACATGGAAAAAGCACACCAGCCTACCCCGACATGATCGCTGAAGACAAAGCGGGTGCATAAGCACATGCGAGCATGTTTTCGTGATGTGCAATCACCCTTTACATGCAACTCTCTTATACATACATGTTTCTGTGGATTTGTTTCTCGATTGCACCCAGACTAACATAAGCAGCGTGGAACACATTTAAGAAGCCTAGACAAGGGCAGGGCAGGATATTCGGAGGGACTGGATGCAGAATTAGAGAGGAAGGAGCCCTGGTGGCAAAACGGGCTGCTAGCTCCCTGTCCCAAGGGGGACAATGAGAATGCTGTCTCCCATTAAGATTTACAGTCTTGAAAACGCCATATAGGGTCACTGTGGTAGGAATCCACTGGACGGCAGTGACCTTTTGGGATTGAAGGTGGAAGCCACCAATGACTTCCTGCCATTGAGCCAAGGAGCCTCCGGAGAGTGTGTGAACTTCTGGAATACAGTGAACAACCTCTGCACATCTGCTTTTCATGCTGCAAAAAGTCATGCCTTTGGCCTTTGCTTAACCATATTCATCCAGAAGTGAATCATCACAGCTGCTCCCTCGGGAAGCTGGGGCCTGAGCTCTCTGGTTCCACTCTGTCAGCATTTCTGGTACGGGTACCTCCCCTCTGCCCCGGCACAGGCAATGTGCTTTTGGAAGCAGTGCTCCCTGGGTAGTGGGTGTGACTTGCCTCCTCTGGCCTAACATGATGAATGCTGAGAGGGGGTGGATACTAGGGGGTTAAACTCCCTGAACTTTACCTAGCCCTGGGGAAAACTTATTATTTAAAGTAAGTTTTAGACAGAATCTTTAGAAAGATAAATTGTTAACTTTATGTACACAATTACTCCCCAACACATAGGCTCAACCTCATAGGCTGTGGATGACCTTGAGCAGGTGCTCAGTCACAATGGGTTTCTATCAGGATTGAGAGTTCAGCTCTCTCAACTCTCCAACTGGTTATTAGCACCATAGTCTCGTTTCTATTTATGTATTTACTTTGTTTTTAGGGGGAAATGACTCCCAATTCAACTATATTTTATTAGGAACTCCATTGCTAAGTTTTACACAAGAAAAAGGCACAAACTGCTGTTCTGGATGGAGGAGAGCATCCGCATGAGGCCACAATGGTGTCGGAAGGACCCACAGCCATAGTGACTTAAATAAAATGACACCCATTCTGTCCTGCTGACTCTGACTCATAGTGACTCTGTGTAGGGATCCTGAAGTTGCTACCTTTACAGGAAGCAATAACCTCATCTTTCTCCTGTGGAATGACTAGTGGCTTTGAACCAGCGACCTTGCTCTTCATAGTCCAACACTATCCAGCATTACCACCTGGGCTCCTGAAAACTTAAATAAGACATAGAAAACAAACAACTTTGTCACAAAAATTGTGACTGAAGGCAGATCAATTCATGGAGTTTCAGGAGGGCCTGTGAGAGCATGAGCGGGACCTTCATTGGGATGTGCACACTACCGTATATTGTTGAGTCTGGCCCGGGGAGTGGACCCAAGCACACTTCCTGAGGGACAAGCTTTCCACTGCCAGTCAGCAGTAGGAAAGAACTCAATAGCGGCTGAATCTGTGGCCCCTCAAAATGGATGTAGGGTCTCCACATAGACTCTCACTGTGAGCCACAGCCTATTGCTCAAAATTTAAGCTCAAATACGACTTAAATGCCAAACATTCTGTTTCCTTAAAATAGGGTACTGCCAGGATCAGCTAGAAGTCTGCATGACCTATCAGATCTCAATGCCGATCTCAAATCACTTCACATGATCCCTTCTACCAGTCATGTCAAGGACAACTAGAGGTCTGCATGAGCAAGCCCAAATCGCCTCCTCACTTACCCATTCCAGAGGCTGTGCATGTACAACCTATCGACTAACACATTCCCATATGCCGTGGTTATGAAACCAACCATCATGCTGGAATAAGGACCAATCACGATGCAAGGGTCAGGGTCAATGGGAAAGCAAATTAGGGGCTGAGGGGAGCTAAGAGGGGTCCCTTCACTCAATCCCTAAACCTGATCTAATGTCACTAGACTGGGGTCTTCCTCACATCTCAAGGGCACCGATTCATGATTGAAGTGAATTGTGCTTATTCAATCTTTGTTCTGCTTGCTGTCCTGCTGTGCTGCATCCTCTTCTTGCTTTTTTGTGCATGGCTCCCTCTGTTGTGGTGACAAATGGCTCGAGAGGGATTTGGCATAGGGAGAAAGCCCACCCACATCAACTGTCACCAGAAGCAGACACTAAGTCCATTTCTCTCACCTCACAGAACTATGCACACCAGACACTGGTAGGGCTGCCAGGGAGGGGAACCCTTAGTGCAGTGGTTCACAACCTGTGGGTTGCGACCCCTTTGGGAGTCATATGACCCTTTCACAGGGCTCACCCAATTCATAACTGTAGCAAAATTACAGTGATGAAGTAGCAAGAAAATCATTTAATGGTTGGGGGAGGTGGGCATCACCACAACAAGAGGACCTGTATTAGGAAGGTTGAGAACCACTGCCTGAGTGTGTTTAGGACTTTGCTGCCCTCAAGGTCATCAGACATTCCTGAAGGCAGAGCCACTGCAGGAAGCCCTTCTGGGAAATGCCCAGAAGACAGGTCTCAACCAACTCAACCCTCACCCTTCGAGATCCTAATCATAGGAGGCATGGAAATGCTCCCTGCCACTTCGAAGACTGTAAGTCCATGGGAGCAGAAAGCCTCCTCTTTCTCCCTTGGAGTGGTGGCTGGTGAGTTCAAACTGCTCACTTTCTGGCTAACATAACCCACAGACCAGCTCCCCCTGAGCTCAGTTTGGTTTGCCGCACAGCACACATTGTTTGGAACCTTCTGAAATAGCTATGCACATGTGCAGGTTGGGGGGATTTCGCACAAGATGCAGTTTTCCACCCTCTCTTGGAAAAAATAATTTTTGCAAAAGGCTTGCATTCTCTTCTGGATCTGAGTAGCAGCTACTCTCATGAAGTCATAGCACATACATTCATGCTACAGTCCTCCCAACTCCCTAATGTCTTACGCCGAGTCTGCTCCATGCTTTTCTGTGTCCTACATGGCAGCTGTAGGCACCCAAGGCATGGGCTCTGCAGCCTGGGTCCAAATCACTCCTTCCCACTTCCTCACTGTGTGGTCCTAGGCTCATGACTTTATCATCCTGTGCCACTGTTTTTTCATCTGTAAAATGAGGCCAGAATAGAGTCCACACATAGGCTTGTTAAGTGGAATAATTGAATTATTATACACAAAAAGCTTAGAACGGTGTTTGGCATCTTGCAAATACTATTAGGTGGTTTAGCATAGGGACTGGGCCATCCATTACATATGCTCAGGTTCAAACTTCCGGCCAGGAAGGGGTGGTACACCTAGGTGGGCATTACACCTGGATTGGCCCATCTGGGCCAGGTGAATTCAATCCAGCCATTGGGGTTGACCATGACCGTCAACCATGCCTCCCTATGGAGGAATTGAAAAGGCAGGATCTTGACCGCTCCGATGTCTCCCTTCACCCACTTTTCTGTTGTCCATCCCCCAGGGAGGAGGTCACATGTAGATACTTGTAATCAGTTCCCTCTTTCCAATCCACCCTCCCAAAACTCTCTCAGTATCACCACTCACAAATTATCAAGGTTTCTTGAGGGATGGGGGAGCGGGGAGGGAGGGGAAAAATGAGGACTTGATGCCAGGGGCTTAAGTGGAGAGCAAATGTTTTGAGAATAATGAGGGCAATGAATGTACAAATGTGTTTTACACAATTGATGTATATATGGATTGTGATAAGAGTTGTATGAGCCCCGACAAATGCTGCGAGGAGCCCTGGGCACATCTTGGTTATGGTCCTGCTTAAGGCTGTTTCATTTGAATCCAAGTTTTACCTTTCCTCCTTTCTGGGTTCCGAAGCATTAAATGGGTGTCAAACGCTTCCACGGACAACTAAAGCTGAACAAGGTGGAGGCAGATGAAGAGCAACGGGAGGTTGGTGTTTGGTGTACCCTATCCTATAGTGTTGCCATGAGTCGGCATCAACTGGATGGCAGGAAGGACACATAATGATTCAGACCTGGGATTAGTTTGGGTTCTCACTGAAGCAGACCCTGGCCAAAGACTTAAAGGCAATGAGCTTATTTAGGAAACTCTGAACATGCAGGTAATGATGTGGGGTTGTGAGCCAGTGGAGGGAAGGCCACCGATAACAAATAGATTGTGAATCCAATTACAAACCTGGGAACCTGCTGCTTAATCACTTAGGAAGTCTCCAGGGGTAGGGTGTAGCACACGCCTCTCAGAGTTTTGCCATCCAAGGAGTGAGGGGCCTGGTCAGGGCTGTTCCCAGGGGCATATGTTCCTCAGCTCATTCAGCCAGCACCAGCAAAGGGACCTTCAGAGCTGGCCCTCGGTGACTGAGGCGAGTACACGGAATCAGGAATTTGGGAGTGAAGAGAAGGAGCACCGGGAGTGTCTGCTACAGATTGGAGACTGGAAAGTCAACTCGTTGCTCCTCAAGGGGACAGGCGCTCCCCTCTCTGGATCTCACTTTTAACATCAATACACAAAGGTCGATTCTGTGAGGGTCACAGACTGGGGACTCCCATAGCCAAATGAGGACCTGTGTGGACTCTGGTTGGCCTGCTTATTCACTGCCATCTAGAAGATTCCAACTCACCGTGACCCTGTAAGACCGAGCAGAACTGCCGCTGTGGGTTTCCGAGGCTGAAATTCTATATGGACTAGAAAGTCTCATCTCTGCACAGCCCCCCACCCTATCCCCCACCCCCCGCTCCCCCAGTGTGACTGGTGGTTTCAAACTACTGACCTTCTAGTTAGCTGCCCAACACATAACCCACTGTGCCACCAGGACTCTTTGGCCTACCTGGCTTCTATCCAATGTTATTGAATCGCCTTTGAAAAAATCAGGAGGTTTTTAAGAAAACAGGAATTTTGACTTTCTCTAGAAAAATCGATCTGGCATCACTGGACCTAAACTAGAGGATCCGCAATTCCAAGTGGCTCTGGGAATCTCAACATTTCTTCCTCCTGCTCAAAGTAAAATGGTTTAAGGGGACCTTTCACAGCTGGTGGGCTGTTCTCCTTTCTAGAAAGTTGCCTCTGTAAAGAAAATGAATCTTTCTTCCCTTTTACCTAGTTGGGGGTGGTGAGGGTAGCGGGAGCCATTGGGTTAAGAAAAAACAGTCGAGGTAGCTTCAGTCTGCCCTGCCAGGGCTTTAGAGTCCAAGCCTTTTTTGCTCCAGCTGACTGGCCTGCTGTTTCCAGGGCAGCCCCACCATCTGTTCCCAGATGCAGGGAGGGAGCCCACTTTCCTTCATCACACCTGCCCCAAACTCAGGCCCAGAACTACTGTCTAAACACAGAACAACTTTTGTCTGTGGCCAAATGTGGGACCCCAAATTTCTTCCCTCTTTCCCGATACTCCTTCAGTGACTTGATGACCTGGGCCAGGCTGAGATGAATTAGCTTGCTCCTCACAGCTGGCTGCTGGGTTCCAGTCAACTCCCAGAGGCCACTGGCTGTGCCCATCAGTAGAAGTGGGAGTTGAGAATCCTCAGCTCTTGGCTGAGCAGCTCTGTCAGTCTGTAGCTGTTGACTGTAACTGCTTATGACAGCCAGTCTAGCTGGTGCTTTAAGTCATTTCAGTCGCTCCACCTCAGCTGTGATTAGTCTAGTCTCTGTAGCCTCAGAGGGAGGGGAAAACAAAACACCTCAATTACTTTGAATCAGAGTGGGTTATCCTCTTTTAAAAGGCAGAAAGTCTGAATTGGAGGATATTTTGGGGGTCTCTTTTATGCATTTCACATTTACGAAATAAAAACTAACAGTATTTGTTCCAGTAAGTGGATCAGAACCAACTAAGGGCACACTCCTTCCACCAGGCCACGCCTCACTAAGAATAGAGGTCCATCACTTGTCTGGCATTTTGTGGTACTGTGGTGACTTTTGTTTTGTGTGATACTGGGAGCTATGTGATTGGCATTTCATATACCAGCAGGGTCACCCAAAGAACTTCCAGACAAAGAACAGACAATGAAGAAGGAATTGGCTGCCCGCATGGGAAGAATGAGCCATTGAAAACCCTATGGATAGCGGCAACACTGTCAGTTACTAGACACCCCATGAACAACAGAAGAACATTGTCAGAACGTGTGCCAGAAGATGAGCTCTTCAACTTGGAAAGTACTCAAAATACGGCTGAGGAAGAGGAAGAGGTGACTTTTCATAGGCAAGTCGACCATAATGATGCAAATCGAGTATAGCCATCAGGACCTTCATTTGCTGATGGGGCACAACTCAAAATGAGGAGAAACAGTTCAAATCGTCATTAATAATTGAAACTTGGTGTGTGGAAATATGAATCTAGGGACATTGGAAGTCATTAAAAATGAAATGGAATACATAAAGATTGATATTGTAAGCATTAGTTAGCTGAAATGGACTGATATTGACCATTTTGAAACAGAAAATCTTATGGTTTACTCTGCTGGAAATGACACAATCAAGAGAAACAACATTGCATTCATCATCAAAAGGACATTTTAAGATCTATTTTAATGTACAATGCTATCTTTGATAGGATGCTATCTAGCCCCCTTCAAGGAGAACCAATCAATACAACTATTGTTCAAATTTATGCACCAACCACCCAAAGCTGGTGATGCAGAAATTGAATAATTCTACCACCATATTCAGTCCCAATTTGTCAGACTTGCTATCAAAATGCTATTGGAATGCAAAAGTTGAAAACAAAGAGGAAGGATCAGTAGTTGAAAAATATGGTCTTGGTGATAGAAACCAAGCTGGAGATCGCATGACAGAGTTTGCAAGACCAGTAAATTGCTGATAGCATATACTATATTTTCCAACTTCTCTTCTTTCCTCTTAGGCTCCTACATTTGCACTCCAATAACCAATAATTACC
Source organism: Tenrec ecaudatus (assembly GCF_050624435.1). Classification (NCBI taxonomy): domain Eukaryota; kingdom Metazoa; phylum Chordata; class Mammalia; order Afrosoricida; family Tenrecidae; genus Tenrec; species Tenrec ecaudatus. The sequence continues at coordinate 253,171 of NW_027458494.1, read as the reverse complement.
AATTTATCTTGATTGTATGTTAGAATTTTGCATGATTAATGATTTCTTCAAACATATGATCAACAACAAAAAAGGTGACCATAAATGTGGACTTCTCCAGATGGAATACACAGAAATCAAATTGACTACACCTGTGGGAAGAGACAATAAAAGAAGCTCAATATCAGCAACTGAAACCAGTCCAGGGGCTGATTGTGGAACAGATCAGCAATTGTTCATATGTGAGCTCAAGTTGAATTTCAAGAAAATGCAAACAAGTACACGAGAGTCAATATACAACCTTGATAATAACCCACCAAATTTTGAGAACATCTCTGAATAAAGCACAGTGTCATTTTTAAAAAAAGGAAATAAAGCAAAGATACAAGTGCTTGTCAGAAGAGACTCTGAAACTTACTCTTAATCAGAGAGTAGCTAAGGCAAATGGAAGAAATCATGAAGTAAAGAGCTAAAAAGAAAATTTCAAAGGACAACTCGAGAATACAAAGTAAAATATTATCACAAAATGTGCAAAGGCCTAGAGTTAGAAAACCAAAACAGATCATATTCAGCATATCTTAAACTGAAAGAACTGAAGAAAAATGTCAAGTCTCGAGGTGCAATATTAAAAAATTCTATGGGAAAAATATTGAATGATGAAGGAAACATCTGAGGAAGATGGAAACAATATGGAGTCACTGTATCAAAAAGAATAGACCAACATTCAACCATTTCAGGAGGTAACATATGAGCAAGAACCAATGGTCAGGAAAGAAGAAATCCAAGATGCATGGAAAGGTCTAACCCAAAACAAGATGCCAGGAATTTCTGGAATATCTGTTGAAATGTTTCCACAAGCTGATAAAGCACTGGCAGCACTCACTCATCTATGTCAGGAAATTTGGAATACAGCTACTTGGCTAACGGACTGGAAGAGATCCATATGTGTAAACATACCAAAGAAGGGAGACCAACGGAATGGTCAAATTATGTAACCCTATCATTGGCATCACATGTGAGTCAAATTGTACTGAAGCTAATACAACAACAGTTGCATTAATTCATTGACAGAAAGTTACCATATTCAGCATTCAAGAGCCATCGTGGCACAGTGGTTACAGGTTGGATTGCAAACCCCAAGGTCAGCAGTTCAAAAGCACCAGTCACTCCGTGGGAGAAAGGCAAGGTTTTCTATTCCCATAATGAGTTACAGTCTCAGAAACTCACAGGGGCAGTTAGTTCTACCCTATACTATAGGGTCAGGATGAGTTGTCATCAACTACAAGGCAGTGAGTTTGGTTTCCCAGAGATTTAAGCCAGATTCAGAAGAGGATGTGGAACAAAGGATATCAGATATCAGATGGATCTTGCCTGAAAGCAGTGAATACCCAAAAGATGTTTACTTAAGTTTTATTAACACCCAAGGTATCTGACTGTGTGGATCATAACAAAACATGGATAGATTAGAGAAGGGAATTCCAGAACACTTTGTCTTGCTCATGTGAAACTTGTACATGGATTAAGAAGCAGTAGCAAAAATAGAACAAGGGTAGATTGCATGGTTTAAGAATCAAGAAAGGTGTGCTTCCAGGTTGCACCCACTTATTATACTTTTTCAATCTGTATGGTGAGCAAATAATCAGAGAAGCCAAATTATATGAAGAAGAACACAGAATCAGATTTGGAGGAAATATTATTAACAACCTGCTATATGCAGACGACACAGTTTGGCTTGCTGACAAGGATGGGGGACTTGAAGCACTTGCTGGTGAAGATCAAGGATTGCAGCCTTCAATGTGGGATACAACTCAACAAAAAGAAAACCAAAGTCCTCACAACTGAACCAATAGGTAACATGATGATAAATCGAGAAAAACTTGAAGTTGTCAAGGATTTTGTCTTGTCTGGATCCACAAGCAATGCTCCTGGAAGCAGCAGTCAAGAGATGAAAAGATACATTGCACTGGGTAGATCTGCTGCATAAGAGCTCTTTAGAATGTTGAAAAGTTAGGATGTTACTTTAAGCAGGAAGTGCACCTGATCCAAACCATGGTATTTTCATTTGCCTCATCTGCATGTGAAAAGCTTGCCATAGAGTGAAGAAGACCCAGGTAAACTGTATGAATTTGAACCATGGTACTGGCAAAGAATATTCACAGTACCATGGACTGCCAAAAGAACAAACAAAATCTGTCTTGGAAGTACGGCCAGAATTCCCATTAGAAGTAAGGATGGTGAGACTTTGGACATGTTGTCAGTGGAGACCAGTCCCTGGAGAGGCATCATGCTTAGAAAAATGGAAGGGTTGTGAAAAAAGGTTGAAGGTCCTTGAAGAGCTGGATTGACACAGTGACTACAACAAGAGGACTGAGCATAGGAACACTTGGGTGGATGGAGGAGGAGCTGTTATTGTTACATTCTGCTGTGAATAGGTGTGCCATGGACCAGAACCAACTGGATGGCAAACTAACAACAACAACAACAACAACAACAACAACAGGGAGAGACATTAAAAAGCCAAACTCACTGCCATTGAGTTGACCTTGATACAGAGCAACCCTGGAGAACAGGGTAGAACTGGCACCCGTGAGTTTCCCGAGAGTGTAACTTTTCACAGGAGGGGAAACCTTGTTTAACCTACTACTTAGCAGCCCAGCCCATCACCAGGGCTCCACAAGGATAGAGAGAAGCACTGTTAGGGCTGGATAGGGTAGAGGCTGTACACTGGTACATATGAGGGCTGGAGGTACAGGGAATCCAGGGTGGACGATACCTTCAGGACCAAGGGTGTGAGGGGCGATGCTGGGAGAGTGGAGGGTGAGTGGGTTGGAAAGGGGGAACTGATTACAAGGATCCACATGTGACCTCTTCCCTGGGAGAGGGACAGCAGAGAACCGGGGAAGGGAGACTCCGGATAGGGCAAGATATGACAAAATAACGATGTATAAATTACCAAGGGCACATGAGGGAGGGGGGAAGGGGATGGAGGGGAAAAAAATGAGGACCTGATGCAAAGGGCTTAAGTGGAGAGCAAATGCTTTGAGAATGATTGGGGCAGGGAATGTATGGATGTGCTTTATACAATTGATGTATGAATATGTATGGATTGTGATAAGAGTTGTATGAGTCCCTAATAAAATGTAAAAAAAGAAAAGAGGGGAAAAAAATGAGTAGGGCAAAGATTGATGTGCTTTATACAATTGATGTATGTATATGTATGAACTGTGATAAGAGTTGTATGAGCCCCTAATAAATTGTTAAAAAAATGATCCTCAATTCTATCTGAATCCTTGCCAGAGCTGCAAGTTGCCTTAATAAACACGAGCAAAAAAAGTACCTCTGGCAGCAGACCGCTCAGGTCCAAATCCAGGCTCTCTAACTTATTGACTATGTGACCTTGGGCAAACCTGGACCTCTCTGTGCTTACAAAGACTCACTTTCCAAAAGGGATGTCATAAGCCAACTTTTCTTATTCCTCACTGGGTTGCTTTGAAGATGAAATGAGACATCTGTCTAAAAATGCTTCTGACCATCCCTTGGTTCTCAAGCTCCATAAATGCTATGGATTATTGTTTTAAGATTATGAATGATTTTTTCCAAGGGTAGTGCAAAGATTAACATCAGTGCTACTACTCTCTGACAAAATATAAATCCAAATTTCTAAATAGCAGGGTCTGAACGGATGCGCTGTTAACAGCATCTTTCTTTTCTCCCATCACTTGTCACAGTAAATCTGATAAGAAATGCTGGGCTAGGGCCTGCAGCCAAGCCCCTCACTGGCAGAGTGCAGGACCTCAGGTTGTTGGCAGGCCAAGGGGCATCACAATGGCAAGAGGAGACGCCACAAAGGGCCCCTGATTCCTCCCCCACGCCCCCCTTCCCCACGTTCAGGGTGAAACGTCAAAATACAAATTTTTTTGTCACCTGGTGAAATAATGAGCCCCCATTCCCGTTGCCTTGGTATCATCAGAGCGCAACAGCCACGTGGGGTAATCGCTGTCTCCGTGTTAATGCTGCTCAGTTCAAACATTTTCACAGGCCCGGGCGAAATGAAACCCGTGCTTTCTACCTAGGTGGAGTTTGAGGCTATTCAGCCCATTTGCTTCTGCTGAAGAGGCTACCTCAGAAAAACAGGAAATAAAAACATAGAGGGTGCCATTGACATTAGGTTTCTCATTTTCTTCCTTTCTTCCCTACCTTCCTTTCTTCTTCTTGCCCTTCTCTTTCTCTTTTCTTCCTTCCCTCCCTTTGCTCACGTCTTCCTGCCTGCCTTCACCTTCCATCTTCCCTCCCGCACTCCTGCATTTCTTCTTCGCTCCCCTCTACCCACCCCCACCTTTCTCCTTTCCTTCCCTGCCTTTTCCCTTCAGCCTCCCAGTCTCCCTCCTTCACTCTCTCCCTTTCCCCACCTTGTTTTGATCCAGTGATTTGTACTCCTTTCTTCCTCTCATCCCACCCCTCCCCATTGCTGGAGAAACATCAGTTCCTTGTGGCGCTGGTTTATTGGCGCCAGACCCTGTTCTTTGGGTGTTCACAAGTGTGCGTCCTGTGTGCAATCATAAGACAGACGTATGATCAGGGTTGGACAGAAGATGGGATTTGACAGGTGTTCTGCACCCCAAATCTCCAGGAGGCAAAGGTAAAGTCAGGCTCCTGCCTTTAAGTTTATGTCTCCCATTGTAACTGCTTCCCACAGAGGCTCCTGCCTCCTGGCCACCTGAGGCCTGCTGCCTGCCTTCCTCTAGCTCCTGGGGAATTGGGGCAGCAGTGGCAAGAACAACAAAAATCCCCAGGAGTTGACAAGAAGGGAGGCTGCCTGGCTCAAGAGATGGCCCCCTCACCCACCTGCATGTTGTTGAGATGCAGGTTCTCATCCCTGTGGCTGGGCAAGAAACGCCCCCTCCCCAAACGCAGTGGCTTCAAACAAGGACCATCATCGTGTGGTTGCTGGGAGGCCACTGGGTCGTGCTTGGAGTCTCCCATGAGTTGGCAGTCACATGGGAGCTGGGGCAGGGGCCTCTAGTGACTCCAGTGCCTACACGTGCACTCAGAGGGCTGGCAGCTGAAGCTGGCCGTTAGCTGGGTGCTTAGCTGGGTTGTTGGTTGGAGTGTCTCCACGTGGCCTTTCCAGGTGGCTCAGGCTCCTTTCAGCATAGTGTCCGGGAGCTGAGAAGTGTCCTGAGAGGTAGCACGTGGAGGCTGGACATTCTGAGGGTGAACACTCAAGAAGAAATCTTTGAAGGGATTTTTCAGAAGCTGTGAAGCACTTTGGGGGAGGGAAGGGGGTTGCTCAAACTAGATGTCACAGTGTCATCTTCTCCATAATCTATTGGTTACAGAGGTCATGAAACATCCCAATTTAAGGGGAAAGGGCATAGACTCTACCTTCCTATAGGTAGCCTGTCAAGGAATTTGGGGGTCACATACGAAGACTGGGAGACCCTGGGTGGCACAAATGGTTAAGGACTCAACGTATCAAGAGGTGGGCAGTTGCACCCCTCAGAAGAAATAACTAATGGCCTGCTTCTAGAAGCCCACAGGCTTGAGAATCCTGTGATGTGTAGTTTCTCCCTGGCACCCAGGGGGTCCTCGGGAGCCAGAACCAACATAACAGCAACGGGTTGGGTTTTTGTTGGTTTTGTTTGGGCTAATATTAAAATGACTAGTATGAAATTATATATGTATTGTGTTTAACTCTCAGGACTCTGATTATGCTGAAGTTGAACAAAACTGTCTGCCTCTTCTATGAAAGCCAGCCGATGGAGGCAATGGGTGAGGGTCTAGAGGAAGAATGAATGTCACATTCCCATCCTTATGTTTCAGTTGTCCTTAAAGATCACAGGGGACAAACCAGATGTCTTTGATATGATTTTAACCTAATGATGTGCTAATATGATGATGAGCAGCCTGAAAAGTGGTTTTAACTAATGTGATCCAATATTTGAAAAGTTGACGATTTCACATCGAATTTTATATTCTCAGCATCTCAGTTACAAACAGAAAATCAGGCCTTAAAATCCTTGCATTTCCCCAAGGCAACAACAGTCTGGAGCTAGAATTTGAATGTCCCCTGTGGATGAGCTGACACGTGCCTGTTAACCACTGTCCCCATCCATCCCTATTGCCCCCAACACAGAGGTTGGCTGCTAGTATCCTTTATCTATATGGCTAAAAGGTTAGTTGGTTTGGATTGGGATGCTAGTTTTTCCTGTTTTGCTTTTGCTTACTTTTGATTTTGGGGGGGGCTAGGAAATGGTGTGTATTTTGGTACCATGTCTTCCAAAGCGAGAAAATAAAACCCAGTAAGCCAAGAAGGTCAAACAGTCTAGATTAATGATGAAAGAGGAGCCCTGTTGGTGAAGTAGATTATGAGTTGGACTTCTAACTGCAAGATCAGAAGTTCGAAACTCCCCCCCCCCAACTCCACAAGAGAAAGATGAGATTTTCTACTCCTGTAAAGATTTACAGCCTTGGAAACCCACAGGGGCAGTTCTATACTCTGTCCAAAGGGTTGCTATATGTCAGAATTGATTCCAGAGTAGTGAGGTTTTCTTGATTGATATAAAATATTTTTTGGTGAGTATTGAAAAAACCAATCAATATTATTTTTAATACACATCAAAGAAGGTCCACATTAATTGTTCACACAACCCTGCCACCTTCTTTCTTTATTCCCTTGCTTCCCACTCTCCTTTCTTCCTCCCTATGGTCTTTTATCTAATTATTTTTCTTTCAAGGGTTAGCCTAGGAGTGGAAAAGTCTGACTAATTCTTAACCAAAAGACTAAATTGGTTTTATTGTTGGTGTTATTACTTGGGTTAATTTTTTTTCTTTTCTCTTCTTCTATTGGTTTGTGTCATGTAACCCAGAGAATGAGGAAACATTTAGAACATCAAAACACTATCCTTTCTCAGTAGACTACAAGCATTAAAAGCAACAGAGATAAATACTCCAATAATAATAATAACATACAAGGATAGTTAGAGAGATAAATAGATAGATAGAAAAACCACAAAATCTGAGCAGTTGTGGGAAGGAGAATGGGACTAAACCCATGAATAAATATAGGTTTGCCAGAGAATAGTTCTATATACATATTAGCATATACTACAAATATGTCCATGAATATAATAGTGCATCCAGGAGGCATAGTTATGAAAATGTCTTAGGTATAACGAAACCCCTTGAGGGAGCGTGTCCTAAATATGGGGGATCAGGAACATAGCTCTGAGAGACCTCAACATCAATTGGTACAAACTAGCTCACAAAGACTATGTTCTGTATCCATCAGGGAAGTGACTGGGGTCTTCAAAAGCTAGTGAGTAGCAAACTAAAAGTCGGTTCTTGGTCTCACCCTATGTGTTGGACAGGGTTCTCTAGAGAGACAAAACCATATTGCTAGTAATTATATATAAATATATTTATAAAGCTAGATATACAATACAAGAAATGAACCACTAAATTATGTACAGATAAGATAACACAAGAAACTAACAGTGAAATTATAAAACAGTGAGACACTAGCAGTTCTTTAAGGCTTGAGAGCCACCAGTTGCCAGTCCCTTTCTGTAGAGAGAGCTTGGCTATATATACCCAGGGAGCAAACAGCATGACAAGTTACCAACTGTCACCAACTGTCGGTCCCCAACTCCAGAGACGAACATACCAATCCTGTGGGATTAAATGGACCTCAACTTACAGCGACACAGTCCACAAGCTAGGCATCCCACAGGTAGTGTACCCCTTTAAATTGAGGCACAGAACAAGTAAGGCAAGGCACACGAAGCCATTTATCCCTCTGCCCTTCGATTAATCCTACTTGTGTTTATCGGCCAGGCTGGCACAATAAACTATGGCACCCTGTCTGGAGCAAATAACAGTGAATAAAATCAAGATGCCTGGCAACAATTAGTCCAAATCAGTAATGGACTATGCGTATACCTCAGCCTCTATGATGCTAAGGTCAGAAGAACTAAATGGTGCCTGCCTATCACAAACAGCTGCTCTGAAAGGGATCATGGTACATGATCCTAGATAGAGTGGGGAGTAATGTGTAAGAAAACTGAAAGTCACACTACTACTACCAATAGTAATAATAATAATGATAAAAGATGAGGTTTATTGGTTAGATAGACTAGTGAGATCCCCACTACTATGATCCTTCATCACCCTTCAGGTCTGGAACTGAATTCCACCCCCTGAAAAATAGACAGGTTTATAAAGTGAACCTTATGAGAATCAAAGGTTGCAGCCCTCAGTATGGATTACAACTCAATGTCAAGAAGACACACATCCTCACAACTTGATTAATAGGTACCATGATAAATGGAGAAGTTTGTTGTTTTTTTTTTATTTGTTGAAGTTGTCACGGATTTTTGTCTTGATGAGGTCTATAATCAATGCTCTTGGAAGCTGCAATCATGAGATCAAATGACGCATTGCATATGGATACATTTGGTGCACAATATGTCTGTAGAGTGCTAAAAAGCAAGGATGTTACTTTGAGGACTAAGGTGCACCTTACCCAAGCCATAGTAACTTAAATTGCCTCATAAGTATGTGAAAGTTAGACATTGAATAAGGAAGGCTGAAGAAGAATTGATATGTTTGAATTGTGGTGCTGGTGAAGAATATTGAAAGTAACATGGACTGCCTAAGGAACAAACAGATCTGTCTTAGAAGAAGTATGGTCAGAGGGCTCCTTAAAGGCAAGGATGGTATGACTTCCTCTCACATACTTTGGTCATGTTATTAAGAGAGACTAGTCCCTGGAGAAGGACATCATGCCAGGTGAAGTAGAGGGACAGTGAAAGAGAGGAAGCCCCTTAAGGAGATGGATTGACAGTGACTGAAACAAGGGGCTCAAGCTTGGGAACAATTAGGAGAATAATTCAGGGCTAGGTAGTGATTCTTTCTGTTTGACATCGGGTCAATGTGGGTTGCAACTGGCTCAATGGCACCTGATAAGAACAACTACACCAAAATGAATCATAGCACTGAGGAACACACATTCCTCAGAACCATCAACCATTCAAAAGCAAATAGGCAGTATTTGCCCAAGGCCAAATTCAAAAGGCAGGCAAGGTTAGGGGAGAAGGGTGAATGAAAACAGGAAGCAGAGTTTCAATGGCATGAGTGATATTACATTGCAGGAGATTGTCATCTATGTCACATAACAAAACGTGTATAAATTGTTATGTGCAAAGCTGACTTTCTCTGTAAATCTTAACCCACCTTACAATAAAAAGTTTCTTTTAAAAAAAAAAGACACCATAGTTCATATAATAGACACAGCCAAAGATCTCCTGGACAATCCTAAAATGATCTCCCAAATGATTTGGGTAGTTAGCCCTCCCCAGGGAGTTCGACCCATTGAAACGCTGGGCGGTTATGGCTGCAATTATATTTCAGGCCAGAAGAGGAAGCAGAGGCCTGGTTGTTCAAATGCTGCAAAACTACCAGACAATGGGCAAACAGTTTCTTTCCACGACGACTAGCGGCTCTGTCATATACATGTCTGGTGTTCAACACTTGGCGACAGAATCCAGCCCGCTGGGTTTGGGTGGGGTCTGTTTCTCACCCATGCTTGGCTTGGGATTGTTCTATGGCATCCACTAAGTGGAGTCCTTTCCTTTCTGATGTCCCAAGAAAGCTGTTTTCTCCTTTTTCTCTCTCTGGCCCTCTTCCCAAGAACCCTGGGGTTCACTCTGCTTTCCTCTGGTTGATGTTTCTCAGGCAGTTACTTAACCTTGGTTCATCTACTGCAGGTGACCATTTGCAAGGAACTGTACCGTCTTTGGATGGTGTTGTTCATGAGCTAGGCTGCGAACTACGGGTTAAAGGTTTGAGTTCACCCAGAGGTGCCTTCCAAGAAGGGCCTGGTGATATGCCTCTGGAAAAAAACCCACCCCAGCCATGGAAAATTCTAGGGACCGGACTTCTCTAACACACTTGGGCTCTACATGAGTCCGAGTTGACTCAATTGCAATTGGTTGCTGGAATTCCTGTAAGTAGAAGACAACAATCTTTAAGCAGTCCCTCTTGGATTCATGGGAGGAGGATGGCTTCCGCTGAGAGAACTTCTCAGGGCTCCAAGGGCTCAATGATCTTACATAAAATGAGAGAAACGATGAGCCTGATGACAGATGATATTGCTATGCAGGCCCCGTTTCAGGATGCTCAAGTTTCCAGGTCTTTCCCTGACTCACAGTGGAGCCCTGTGAGGTTCCAAATAGAAGGGCATCCTTGCTCCTAGGACCTGGAGCCTTGTAGCTGAGCAGAGCAGTCATGATGAGAAAGAGGACCCAAGGGGAAGTCAGGGGGCTGCTTCACTTGTCTCGTTGTCAAGCAAACAAATGTTTTGGCAGGAAATTTCTCGTCAAGAGTGTTCTGATTTCTTGAAGGAAATCTTCTTCTGAACCATTTCCTCAGGGGAAAACCACTCAACTACCTCTGGAAGGAAGATTTTTCTCCTTCCAAGCTTACCAGGCTGTGCTAACTCACAGGGGAGGTGTGACTAGCAGGCAATGAAACTGATTTCCAGACTCCTATGAAAACCAGCAAGTGCTCGGCTGCTAAGTGAAAGGCCGGCAGTTGGAAAACCCCAGCTGCTGTGCAGGAGAAAGTGGTGGCTGACTGTGTCTGACAAGATGACAGCTTTGGAAACCCAATGGGCCAGTTCTTCTCTGTGCTCTACAGTTGCTTTGAGTTGGAGTGGACTTGACAGTGATAGATCTGATCTTTTTTTCCCCATGGAACTTAGCTTGCAGGAATACATGTGCATTCATGGATGTCTGTGCCTGCTTTGGCATGCATGTGCACATATGTGCCTATTTGCACGTGGATGGAGACGTCTGTGAATGTGGGCGTCTCTATTTACTTTGCCATGTGTGTGCACATGTCTGCCTTTGTCAGTATGCATGCGGGCTCAGGCAGCATAAAGAGATCACAGAGAAACTTGGAAAGAAAGAGAAAAGTAACCTATTTTCTCATGGGTCTCCCATACCTGACGGTCTACTGGCATCCACCGCCACGAAGACCAGAGATCACTTCATGCCATGTGTCCAGCTGCCCATTGCTGGTTGAGGTCAGTTAGCAGGGAGGCAAGTCAGACTGGCCTCGCCAACCTACCACCCACCTGCAGGAGTGATTCCCACCATCTGTCCTGGAGCCCCTCCCACCTTACTCAGCCTCCCTAGACATTGAGTGAAAGGCGTTTCCAACTTTTTACATAAAGATTTCTGAGATTGACTGAAGAAATGATTTCATTTGACAAAACATGAAGCTTTGAATTTAAAGATTTGAGGCAAGTGCCCTCCAGAGAGGGGGACACAGGACGGGGCCATGCTCCCTTCCAGTATGCACGGTGGTTGCTATGAGTTGGAACCAACTTGATGAGCACCTGCCAGCAACAACAACAACCAGAAATTGTCCAAACTTCTGTGGCCTCAACTCGGAAATGAGAATATTAACATTGCCTCCTAGAAAGAACTCAAGGTATGTACAATTGGTTAATAGGCGTTTGGAAAGTGAGTACATTAAGTGGACTGATGACATTGATAAGGCAATAAGAAACTGAGAAGGCTTCACTAACAGGTGCTTTCACATCTGTAACCAGTAGATTCCTTCCTTCTTCATCTCTTGCCATCTTAATCAGCTCCCACACTTTCCAGGCAGCTTGAGGGATTAAATGTTCAGTCTGCTCCTATTATAAGCCTCAGCCTCAGAATCAGAGGCTTTACCTGAGTTTTGAGGAGCTATACTGGGAATGAGGGAGAGTAACCTGTCTTTTCTATTGCTCTCCTATCGCTCCTTCTTCCCTAGCCCTTCCCTGTCTCTTGGCCTGCCTTTCCTCCCTAGAGCATTGGCTTCTTGGAGAAGGGGATGGAAACAATGAGCAGAATGAGCACATTCCTGTCCAGGCCTCTTACCATGCTATCTTCCAACCCTCTCTTGGAAGGGCCTCCACGAAGTCCTCTTATGTCATCTCACAATAACTTGTTAGATACCATTGAGTGAGCTCCTGACTCATAGCAAAAGTACACACAAGAGATTGAAGCACCACATTGTCCTCACACTGATACTCATAACTTTGTAGAATTCCTAGAGGGCTTCTGACTTCCTGTCCTTTTTCACACACACACACACATAGATGCATCCTTGCCGAATTTATGGATGGCTTCTGACTTTTTTCCTTTTTAAACACACACACACACACACACACACACACACACACACACACACACCCTTGCCGAATCTCTGGATGACTTCTGACTTCATGTCCTTTTAACACAACAGACTCACCTTGCAGAATCACTAGAGGGCTTCTGATTTTGTGTCCTTTTTACACAATACACGTCCACACACACACACACACACATACACACACACACCCTTGAAGAATCGCTGGAGGCCTTCTGACTTCATAACTTTTTACACACACATACACACAACAAGCAACTTTGCAGAATCTCTGGAGTGCTTCTGACATCGTGTCCTTTTTACACACACACACACACACACACACACAAACATAGACCCTTGCAGAATTTCTACAAGGATTCTGACTTCATGTCCTTTTTACACACACACACACACACACACACACACCCTCACTCTCACACTCATACTTTTCCAGAAAACCTAGAGGGCTTCTGACTTAGTGTCCTTTTAACACAACACACTCACCCTTGCAGAATCTCTAGAGGGCTTCAGATATCCTGTTCTTTTGACACACACACACACACACATACACACACACACACACACACACCCTTGAAGAATCTCCAGACAGTTTATAACTTCGTGTTGTTTACACACACACACACACACACACACACACACACACTCTGGCAGAATCTCTGGAGGGCTTCTAACTTGGTGTACTTATTACAAACACAACACACACGCACACACCCTTGCAGAATCAATAGTGGGCTTCTCACTTCGCGTGATTTTTACACACACACACACACACACACACACACACATACACCCTTGCAGAATCTCTGAAGGGCTTCTGACTTTGTGTCCTTTTTACACAAACACACACACATACAAACACTCTTGAAGAATCTCTAGAAGGCTTCTGATTTCGTGTCCTTATTACACACACACACACACACACACACTCACACCCCAAACTCATTCTCTTACAAAATCTCTGCAGTCCTTCTGATTCGTGTCCTTTTTT